>NC_053399.1:2318072-2443466 GCF_905171765.1 Bufo bufo | reverse complement strand
GTCGGTCCTTCCATTGTTAACAAATTAATTTCATTGGCTCATTTTTTTAAACAAGCAGATAACAGAGAGAACGCACGTCAGTCAGGAACGGCGGCTGACCACCGACTAATCGGCAGATTTACCAGAGAGGGATGGCGGTACATTAAGGGGCCCTCTGACACCGGCTACATGTGCGCTCGGCCGCTGGAGGCATCTTCCGCTGTGGCCGCATTGCTGAGAAAAATGATGCTACGGTATATGCAAATGAGCCTCTAGGAGCAACGGGGGCGTTGTCATTACACCTAGAGGCTCCGCCCTCTCTGCACTGTGATGAGGTCTTCACTGCCTGAACCTGCCAATCACAGTGGAGGCTGTGGCAGAGAGAGCAGAGGCTTTAAGTGTAACGGCAACGCCCCTGTTGCTCCTAGAGGCTCATTTGCATATACTGTAGCATCATTTTTCTCAGCAATGCGGCCACATAGGAAGATGGCACCAACACCGACGCGCGCACATGTAACCGATCCGCCAGAACGTCGGGTCCTGCTGCTCGGGTGTTGACGGGCGTCTGGATGGTGGGCTTTTATTTCTAAACTCCCAGCCTTCCATGTACCCGTTCTTCTGGCATTATACGGGGTACACCACAACCTGCTCCACCAGCACACCCAACATATGTACACCACAACCTGCTCCACCAGCACACCGAGCTACACCACAACCTGCTCCACCAGCACATCCAATACATCGAGCTACACCACAACCTGCTCCACCAGCACACCCAACATATGTACACCACAACCTGCTCCACCAGCACACCGAGCTACACCACAACCTGCTTCACCGGCACACCCAACATATGTACACCACAACCTGCTCCACCAGCACACCGAGCTCCACCAGCACACCGAGCTCCACCAGCACATCCGACATATGTACACCACAACCTGCTCCACCAGCACATCCGACATATGTACACCACAACCTGCTTCACCAGCACATCCGACATATGTACACCACAACCTGCTCCACCAGCACATCCGACATATGTACACCACAACCTGCTCCACCAGCACACCGAGCTACACCACAACCTGCTCCACCAGCACACCGAGCTCCACCAGCACATCCGACATATGTACACCACAACCTGCTCCACCAGCACACCCAACATATGTACACCACAACCTGCTCCACCAGCACACCCAACATATGTACACCACAACCTGCTCCACCAGCACACCCAACATATGTACACCACAACCTGCTCCACCAGCACACCCAACATATGTACACCACAACCTGCTCCACCTGCACACCGAGCTACACCACAACCTGCTTCACCAGCACACCCAACATATGTACACCACAACCTGCTCCACCAGCACACCCAACATATGTACACCACAACCTGCTCCACCTGCACACCGAGCTACACCACAACCTGCTTCACCAGCACACCCAACATATGTACACCACAACCTGCTCCACCAGCACACCGAGCTACACCACAACCTGCTCCACCAGCACACCGAGCTCCACCAGCACACCCGACATATGTACACCACAACCTGCTCCACCAGCACACCCAACATATGTACACCACAACCTGCTCCACCAGCACACCCGACATATGTACACCACAACCTGCTCCACCAGCACACCACAACCTGCTCCACCAGCACACCCAACATATGTACACCACAACCTGCTCCACCAGCACACCCGACATATCTACACCACAACCTGCTCCACCTGTGGCTCCTGCCGCCGGCACAGATCACAAACCATCAGGTTCTCTTTTCTTTTAAAATATATTTGGCAAAATTCAGCGTTTTTAATGAGTTTCTTTTGATGAAAATGGCGCGGTCGCCATGCAAACTGGAGCCAGGGAACACAGCGGTACAATGGGAGGGGCCTCAAGGATTAGCCACACCCCTTTACCTTATCTGCCACATGAGGGCACCTTACACTGGTCGGGGCCCAGATCATTTTGGCGGGGGCCCGATGCCCACAATGCAGCTGCTCTACAGACCGCGCGTCACAGAGACTCAACCGTCCATGGTGGCCATGTTTGACCTCTGACCTCCATCGGCGGGGTGTCAGGGGGAGCCCTCCTCGGTGCAGGATGTCCCCGTCATGTAGGTGACCTGTGAGCGCTCAGCTTCTGGCGTTTCTGACGGGCTGTCCGCGCGGGTCTCCAGCGCACCGTACGAGGCGTGGGCCGGGGAGCCCAGAGGGGACAGCTCCTGCTCCTGTAACACGGCGGCCACAAAGACCTGGGGGACAGAAAACGGTGACCGGCGTGTGGGTTGATGGATGCAGCATGGGGGCCCGATGACAGGAGCGAACACTCACCGTGGACTGCAGCGTGGACGATATACTGCTGCTCTCTGTGTCCTGGATGATCCCCTCCCCCTGTTCTGACATCTGCAGGAGACATCACTCAGGTCACAACAAGGGTGGAGTCTAATGGTCCAGGGGGTGGAGCGGTCAGGTTTCAGGGGGTGGAGTCTAATGGTCCAGGGGGTGTAGCGGTCAGGTTTCAGGGGGTGGAGTCTAATGGTCCAGGGGCGTTTATTGGTCAGGTTCTAGGGGTGGAGTCTAATGGTCCAAGGGGTGTAGCGGTCAGGTTACAGGGGTGGAGTCTAATGGTCCAGGGGGTGTAGCGGTCAGGTTACAGGGGGTGGAGTCTAATGGTCCAGGGGGTGTAGCGGTCAGGTTTCAGGGGGTGGAGTCTAATGGTCCAGGGGGTGTAGCGGTCAGGTTTCAGGGGGTGGAGTCTAATGGTCCAGGGGCGTTTATTGGTCAGGTTCTAGAGGTGGAGTCTAATGGTCCGGGGGCGTTTATTGGTCAGGTTCTAGGGGTGGAGTCTAATGGTCCAGGGGCGTTTATTGGTCAGGTTCTAGGGGTGGAGTCTAATGGTCCAGGGGGTGTAGCGGTCAGGTTACAGAGGTGGAGTCTAATGGTCCAGGGGGTGTAGCGGTCAGGTTACAGGGGTGGGGGTCTAATGGTCCAGGGGCGTTTATTGGTCAGGTTGCAGGGGTGGGGTCTAATGGTCCAGGGGGTGTAGCGGTCAGGTTACAGGGGTGGGGTCTAATGGTCCAGGGGCGTTTATTGGTCAGGTTACAGGGGTGGGGTCTAATGGTCCAGGGGCGTTTATTGGTCAGGTTGCAGAGGTGGGGTCTAATGGTCCAGGGGGTGTAGCGGTCAGGTTTACAGGGGTGGAGTCTAATGGTCCAGGGGGTGTAGCGGTCAGGTTACAGGGGTGGGGGTCTAATGGTCCAGGGGCGTTTATTGGTCAGGTTGCAGGGGTGGGGTCTAATGGTCCAGGGGGTGTAGCGGTCAGGTTACAGGGGTGGGGTCTAATGGTCCAGGGGCGTTTATTGGTCAGGTTGCAGAGGTGGGGTCTAATGGTCCAGGGGCGTTTATTGGTCAGGTTGCAGGGGTGGAGTCTAATGGTCCAGGGGGTGTAGCGGTCAGGTTACAGGGGTGGGGTCTAATGGTCCAGGGGCGTTTATTGGTCAGGTTGCAGAGGTGGGGTCTAATGGTCCAGGGGCGTTTATTGGTCAGGTTGCAGAGGTGGGGTCTAATGGTCCAGGGGGTGTAGCGGTCAGGTTACAGGGGTGGAGTCTAATGGTCCAGGGGCGTTTATTGGTCAGGTTGCAGAGGTGGGGTCTAATGGTCCAGGGGGTGTAGCGGTCAGGTTGCAGAGGTAGAGTCTAATGGTCCAGGGGGTGTAGCGGTCAGGTTACAGGGGTGGGGTCTAATGGTCCAGGGGCGTTTATTGGTCAGGTTGCAGAGGTAGAGTCTAATGGTCCAGGGGCGTTTATTGGTCAGGTTGCAGAGGTGGGGTCTAATGGTCCAGGGGGTGTAGCGGTCAGGTTACAGGGGTGGGGGTCTAATGGTCCAGGGGGTGTAGCGGTCAGGTTACAGGGGTGGGGGTCTAATGGTCCAGGGGCGTTTATTGGTCAGGTTGCAGGGGTGGGGTCTAATGGTCCATGGGCGTTTATTGGTCAGGTTGCAGAGGTGGGGTCTAATGGTCCAGGGGGTGTAGCGGTCAGGTTACAGGGGTGGGGGTCTAATGGTCCAGGGGGTGTAGCGGTCAGGTTACAGGGGTGGGGGTCTAATGGTCCAGGGGCGTTTATTGGTCAGGTTGCAGGGGTGGGGTCTAATGGTCCATGGGCGTTTATTGGTCAGGTTGCAGAGGTGGGGTCTAATGGTCCAGGGGGTGTAGCGGTCAGGTTACAGGGGTGGAGTCTAATGGTCCAGGGGCGTTTATTGGTCAGGTTGCAGAGGTGGGGTCTAATGGTCCAGGGGCGTTTATTGGTCAGGTTGCAGAGGTGGGGTCTAATGGTCCAGGGGGTGTAGCGGTCAGGTTGCAGAGGTAGAGTCTAATGGTCCAGGCTCGTTTATTGGTCAGGTTGCAGGGGTGGGGTCTAATGGTCCAGGGGCGTTTATTGGTCAGGTTGCAGGGGTGGGGTCTAATGGTCCAGGGGGTGTAGCGGTCAGGTTGCAGAGGTGGGGTCTAATGGTCCAGGGGGTGTAGCGGTCAGATTACAGGGGTGGAGTCTAATGGTTGGGGGGGGGGGGGGGGGGGTTTACGGTGCTTGCCTGATAGCTTGATGGTCTCTTTGGTTGCAATTTTCTGAGACAAAGCCCAAGGATGGAGAAGAGCACGCAGCAGAGAAGAGAGGCGAACGTGAAGAGTGTGACCGGGTGAGTGGACCCTGCGGGAGGACAGGGGGTGTGAAGCGATACTCCTCACCGTCCGGGGGTGCAGGGGCCATCACCACTTACCCAGCCGCAGGACAGAGAAGAACAGCAGCCAGAAGATGCAGAAGATTGGAGCGGCGAGCAGCTGGCGGGCGGCGGCGGCGTGCAGGCGGGGGCTCAGCTTGGTGGGGATGTAGGCGTAGTAGATGTTGTAGCGGTCCGTCATGTGCTTCAGCAGCAGATACAGCAATCCTAGAATGCAGAGAGCAGTGAGATGTGGGGTACACGCAGCAGCGCCCGCCCGCAGGGTCCCCCTAGGACTCACCAAAGGGGGCGATGATGGGACAAGTGATGCTGTAGGTCATCACCACAGAGAAGACGCACGTGGTCCAGGCGTACTCCAGTCCGAACTGGAACTCATAGGCCTGACTCTGCAAGGAGAGAATGAGAGTCCTGCACCTGACGTGGCCCTGAGCCCCGACCCCCGCAGTCCAGCTGCATTACCCGCTTCACATGGAGGCGCTCAGGAGCGGACTTGGCCAAGCACAGACGCGTTGCGTAGACGGTGAGGCCGGGGATGCGCAGTAACTCCATCGCTGTGCCTATCAGGCCGGCCGTGATGACGTAGTTCACAAAGAATGCCCCATTGTTTGGCAGAAACACACACCTGAGGGCGGAGACAAGTCATGTGATCAGAGAGCGCCGTATGGGGGGGGATCGGGAGAGTCACGTGATCACAGAGCGCTGTATAGGGGGGGATCGGGAGAGTCATGTGATCAGAGAGTGCCGTATGGGGGGGATCGGGAGAGTCACGTGATCAGAGAGCGCCGTATGGGGCGGGGGGAGGGGAGGATTGGGAGAGTCATGTGATCAGAGAGCGCCGTATGGGGGGGATCGGGAGAGTCACGTGATCACAGTGCGCCGTATGGGGGGGGTATCAGGAGTCACGTGATCAGAGAGCGCCGTATGGGGGGGATCGGGAGAGTCACGTGATCACAGTGCGCCGTATGGGGGGGGTATCAGGAGTCACGTGATCACAGAGCGCTGTATGGGGGGGTATCAGGAGTCATGTGATCAGAGAGCGCCGTATGGGGGGGGATCGGGAGAGTCATGTGATCAGAGAGTGCCGTATGGGGGGGGGTATCAGGAGAGTCACGTGATCAGAGAGCGCCGTATGGGGGGGTATCAGGAGTCATGTGATCAGAGAGCGCCGTATGGGGGGGGATCGGGAGAGTCATGTGATCAGAGAGTGCCGTATGGGGGGGATCGGGAGAGTCACGTGATCAGAGAGCGCCGTATGGGGCGGGGGAGGGGAGGATCGGGAGAGTCATGTGATCAGAGAGCGCCGTATGGGGGGGATCGGGAGAGTCACGTGATCACAGTGCGCCGTATGGGGGGGGTATCAGGAGTCACGTGATCACAGAGCGCTGTATAGGGGGGATCGGGAGAGTCATGTGATCAGAGAGTGCCGTATGGGGGGGGGGGTATCAGGAGAGTCATGTGATCAGAGAGCGCCGTATGGGGGTGATCGGGAGAGTCACGTGATCACAGAGCGCTGTATAGGGGGGATCGGGAGAGTCATGTGATCAGAGAGCGCCGTATGGGGCGGGGGAGGGGAGGATCGGGAGAGTCATGTGATCAGAGAGCGCCGTATGGGGGGGATCGGGAGAGTCACGTGATCAGAGAGCGCCGTATAGACAGTATGAGGGGTATCAAAAGTGAATAAATATTGGGGGTTGTAGTACTCACTGGAACTTCAGGTTTGCAGAATCCACGAAATGGATATCAAAAAGCCATCGGAAGAAGAGATCCAAGCTGGTAGAGAAAAGGGTGAGTGTAAGCTCTGCAGACAAGAGCACAGTACAGTCTGATGGTGCGGGATGGAGGTGCAGTACCTGGTCAGCCCTAGAGAGGGCAGTACGATAACCATGAAGACCAGGAACAGGTAACACTTGTGCATCGTCAGCTGGTTCTCATTAGACCTGAAGAGAAAAGCATTGTAGGAGGTGTGCAGCGGGGGGGGGGATAGTGCGCGGGGGGGGGGAGGGGGGATAGTGCGCGGGGGGGGGGAGGGGGGATAGTGCGCGGGGGGGGGGGGGATAGTGCGCGGGGGGGGGGGGGGAAATAGTGCGCGGGGGGGGATAGTGCGCGGGGCGGGGGGCAGTGTGCGGAGGGGGGGGCAGTGTGCGGAGGGGGGGGGCAGTGTGCGGAGGGGGGGGGGCAGTGTGCGGAGGGGGGGGGGGAAGTGTGCGGAGGGGGGGGGGGCAGTGTGCGGAGGGGGGGCAGGGGCAGTGTGGAGGGGTGGGGGCAGGGGCAGTGTGCGGAGGCAGGGGCAGTGTGCGGAGGGGGGGGCAGTGTGCGGAGGGGGGGGGCAGGGGCAGTGTGCGGAGGGGGGGGCAGTGTGCGGAGGGGGGGGGCAGTGTGCGGAGGGGGGGGGCAGTGTGGGGAGGGGGGGGGGCGTGTGGAGAGGGGGGGGCAGGGGCAGTGTGGAGAGGGGGGGGGCAGGGGCAGTGTGGAGAGGGGGGGGGGCAGGGGCAGTGTGGAGAGGGGGGGGGGGCAGGGGCAGTGTGGAGAGGGGGGGGGGCAGGGGCAGTGTGGAGAGGGGGGGGCAGGGGCAGTGTGGAGAGGGGGGGGGGCAGGGGCAGTGTGGAGAGGGGGGGGGGGCAGGGGCAGTGTGCGGAGGGGGGGGGCAGGGGCAGTGTGCGGAGGGGGGGGCAGGGGCAGTGTGCGGAGGGGGGGAGGGAGGGGCAGTGTGCGGAGGGGGGGAGGGAGGGGCAGTGTGCGGAGGGGGGGAGGGAGGGGCAGTGTGCGGAGGGGGGGAGGGAGGGGCAGTGTGCGGAGGGGGGGGAGGGAGGGGCAGTGTGCGGAGGGGGGGAGGGAGGGGCAGTGTGCGGAGGGGGGGAGGGAGGGGCAGTGTGCGGAGGGGGGGAGGGAGGGGCAGTGTGCGGAGGGGGGGAGGGAGGGGCAGTGTGCGGAGGGGGGGGCAGGGGCAGTGTGCGGAGGGGGGGCAGTGTGCGGAGGGGGGGGCAGGGGCAGTGTGCGGAGGGGGGGGGGCAGGGGCAGCAGGATCGACACCTCACCGACGAGCGGGAGCAGCTCATACCTCGTCCAGTGACATTCCAAGAAGGCGGAATAATAGACCAGGAAGGGCAGGCACACGGAGAAGATCCACAGCAGCAGCGTGGGCAGGAACTGGGTGATGACCGGGTTCTGGGGGAGAGGACACGTGAGGCTGCCAGCTGGGGGCGAGGGGGCACAATGCTCAGATATTGGGGTGCGCACACACCTGTAGGTTCTCCACAGGACGGGTGACGTTGAATCGGTCCATGGTGCTGACTACGACGGCCGGTGTGGTCAGGAAGAAGAGCAGGATGAACAGGGCCAAGTTCAGAGCCACGAGCCGCAGCCACCACGTGGGCCCGGACACCGCCAGGTTCTCCCTGTTACCAGCAGGAACATCAGCAGACGCTCGCCAGCGACGGGACAAGCAGCGGACAAACGGTCACTCACCAGATCACATCACTGGGCGCAGGAGCGTAGCGCACACCCCACTGGTGAGAATGGAGAATTGGGGTGACGGAGGACTGCTGGGGCGCTCGTCTACATCGCGGCCGGCTGTAGTCCTGGATGATCCTGATGGGGAGACACAATGATCACTGGATGGCCCCTCCCACCTCGTCACATGGCTCCTCCCTATGTCAGCGTCCAATCACAGGCAGGTCCTCGCCCTACTCACACCGCAGTCATCCTCTCGTCCTGGAAGGTGACAAACGCCGTGCCCAGCCTCTTCAGCGGAACGCGGTTCCTCTCAGCCGTGAACTCATCGGTCAGCTTCTCCTCCAGCTCCGCGTAATACTGCTCCGCATCTACCTGAAAGAGGTGCGCGGGGTGAGGAGAGAGGGGGACGCGGGGTGAGAAGAGGGGCGCGGGGCGAGAAGAGGGGCGCGGGGCGAGGAGAGAGAGGGGGACACGGGGCGAGGAGAGAGAGGGGGACACGGGGCGAGGAGAGAGAGGGGGACACGGGGCGAGGAGAGAGAGGGGGACACGGGGCGAGGAGAGAGAGGGGGACACGGGGCGAGGAGAGAGAGGGGGACACGGGGCGAGGAGAGAGAGGGGGACACGGGGCGAGGAGAGAGAGGGGGACACGGGGCGAGGAGAGAGAGGGGGACACGGGGCGAGGAGAGAGAGGGGGACACGGGGCGAGGAGAGAGAGGGGGACACGGGGCGAGGAGAGAGAGGGGGACACGGGGCGAGGAGAGAGAGGGGGACACGGGGCGAGGAGAGAGAGGGGGACACGGGGCGAGGAGAGAGAGGGGGACACGGGGCGAGGAGAGAGAGGGGGACACGGGGCGAGGAGAGAGAGGGGGACACGGGGCGAGGAGAGAGAGGGGGACACGGGGCGAGGAGAGAGAGGGGGACACGGGGCGAGGAGAGAGAGGGGGACACGGGGCGAGGAGAGAGAGGGGGACACGGGGCGAGGAGAGAGAGGGGGACACGGGGCGAGGAGAGAGAGGGGGACACGGGGCGAGGAGAGAGGGGGGGACACGGGGCGAGGAGAGAGAGGGGGACACGGGGCGAGGAGAGAGAGGGGGACACGGGGCGAGGAGAGAGAGGGGGACACGGGGCGAGGAGAGAGAGGGGGACACGGGGCGAGGAGAGAGAGGGGGACACGGGGCGAGGAGAGAGGGGGACACGGGGCGAGGAGAGAGGGGGACACGGGGCGAGGAGAGAGGGGGACACGGGGCGAGGAGAGAGGGGGACACGGGGCGAGGAGAGAGAGGGGGACAGGAGAGAGGGACAGGAGAGAGGGGGACACGGGGCGAGGAGAGAGGGGGACACGGGGTGAGGAGAGAGGGGGACACGGGGCGAGGAGAGAGGGGGACACGGGGCGAGGAGAGAGGGGGACACGGGGCGAGGAGAGAGGGGGACACGGGGCGAGGAGAGAGAGGGGGACAGGAGAGAGGGACAGGAGAGAGGGGGACACGGGGCGAGGAGAGAGGGGGACACGGGGCGAGGAGAGAGGGGGACACGGGGCGAGGAGAGAGGGGGACACGGGGCGAGGAGAGAGGGGGACACGGGGTGAGGAGAGAGGGGGACACGGGGTGAGGAGAGAGGGACACGGGGTGAGGAGAGAGAGGGGGACACGGGGCGAGGAGAGAGAGGGGGACACGGGGCGAGGAGAGAGAGGGGGACACGGGGCGAGGAGAGAGAGGGGGACACGGGGTGAGGAGAGAGGGGCGCAGGGAAGAGGAGAGAGGGGCACATGGGGTGAGGAGAGAGGGACACGGGGTGAGAAGAGAGGGACAGGAGAGAGGGACACGGGGTGAGGAGAGAGGGACACGGGGTGAGGAGAGAGGGACACGGGGTGAGGAGAGAGGGACAGGAGGGAGGGACACGGGGTGAGGAGAGAGGGACACGGGGTGAGGAGAGAGGGGGACACGGGGTGAGGAGAGAGGGACACGGGGTGAGGAGAGAGGGACACGGGGTGAGGAGAGAGGGACACGGGGTGAGGAGAGAGGGACACGGGGTGAGGAGAGAGGGGGACATGGGGTGAGGAGAGAGGGACACGGGGTGAGGAGAGAGGGACACGGGGTGAGGAGAGAGGGACAGGAGAGAGGGACACTGGGTGAGGAGAGAGGGACAGGAGAGAGGGACACTGGGTGAGGAGAGGGGGACATGGGGTGAGGAGAGAGGGACAGGAGAGAGGGACACTGGGTGAGGAGAGAGGGACACGGGGTGAGGAGAGAGGGACACGGGGTGAGGAGAGAGGGACAGGAGAGAGGGACACTGGGTGAGGAGAGGGGGACATGGGGTGAGGAGAGAGGGACAGGAGAGAGGGACACTGGGTGAGGAGAGAGGGACACGGGGTGAGGAGAGAGGGACACGGGGTGAGGAGAGAGGGACAGGAGAGAGGGACACTGGGTGAGGAGAGGGGGACATGGGGTGAGGAGAGAGGGACAGGAGAGAGGGACACTGGGTGAGGAGAGAGGGACACGGGGTGAGGAGAGAGGGACACGGGGTGAGAAGAGAGGGACAGGAGAGAGGGACACGGGGTGAGAAGAGAGGGACAGGAGAGAGGGACACGGGGTGAGGAGAGAGGGACACGGGGTGAGGAGAGAGGGACACGGGGTGAGGAGAGAGGGACAGGAGAGAGGGACACGGGGTGAGAAGAGAGGGACACGGGGTGAGGAGAGAGGGACAGGAGAGAGGGACACGGGGTGAGGAGAGAGGGACAGGAGAGAGGGACACGGGGTGAGGAGAGAGGGACACGGGGTGAGGAGCAGGGCATAAGAGAGTGGGACCGTGGCAGATGAGCAGGACAGTGGGACACGGGTGCGCAGGGCAGTGGATTGCGAGCCCTAATGAAGACGGGCCTGTAGCTTTAGGACACTGCGGCTCCTCTGTATGAGGCTCAGGGGTGTGGGCCCTTGGTCACGGTGCAGGGCACTTCTTACCTTCTGGAAGCCGCAGCAGTCACAGGGGCAGAGCCGGGCACACGGGTGGGTTGGAATCAGGATTCTTCCTTCTTTCTGTGATCTTCCAGCAAAGTACAGACGACCTTTCATGGCTCGCCGCCTAAAAGTAAGAGATGTGTTTGCTGAGGGGAGAGGGTCCTGCTGGAGCGAGGAGGAGACCCACAGCACACAGCACACTATCCATACATACACACACTACACATATACACTATCCATACACAGCATCCATACATACACACTATCCATACATACACAGCACACACTATACATATACACTATCCATACATACACACTACACATACATACACACTACACATACATACACAGCACACACACTATACATATACACTCTCCATACACAGCATCCATACATACACACTACACACTATACACTACACATACATACACACTACACATACACAGCATCCATACATACACACTACACACTATACACTATCCATACACAGCACAATGTCTGTGTGGTGTAATCAGGGAACATTCCCAGCAATTCTGAAAAGAGAAATATCTGCATGTATATATATATACACACAGTCAGGTCCATAAATATTGGGACACGGACACAATTCTGACATGTTTGGCTCTATACACCACCACAATGGATGTGAGATGAAACAAACAAGACGTGCTTTACCTGCAGACTGTCAGCTTTAATTTGAGGGTATTTACATCCAAATTAGGTGAACGGTGCAGGAATTACAGCAGTTTGCATATGTGCCTCCCACTTGTTAAGGGACCAAAAGTAATGGGACAGAATAATAATCATAAATCAAACTTTAACTTTTTAATACTTGGTTGCAAATCCTGTGCAGTCAATTACAGCCTGAAGTCTGGAACACATAGACATCACCAGACGCTGGGTTTCATCCCTGGTGATGCTCTGCCCGGCCTCTACTGCAACGGTCTTCAGCTCCTGATTGTTCTCGGGGCATTTTCCCTTCAGTTTTGTCTTCAGCAAGTGAAATGCTCAATCGGATTCAGGTCCGGTGATTGACTCGGCCATTGCAGAACATTCCACTTCAGTATGCTTTGGGTCATTGTCCATCTGCACTGTGAAGCACCGTCCAATGAGTTCTGAAGCATTTGGCAGAATATGAGCAGATAATATTGCCCGAAACACTTGAGAATTCATCCTGCTGCTTTTGTCAGCAGTCACATCATCAAAAAATACAAGAGAAGCAGTTCCATTGGCAGCCATACATGCCCACGCCATGACACTACCACCGCCATGCTTCACTGATGAGGTGGTATGCTTAGGATCATGAGCAGCTCCTTTCCTTCTCCATACTCTTCTCTTCCCATCACTCTGGTACAAGTTGATCTTGGTCTTATCTGTCCATAGGATGTTGTTCCAGAACTGTGAAGGCTTTTTTAGATGTCGTTTGGCAAACTCTAATCTGGCCTTCCTGTTGTTGAGGCTCACCAATGGTTTACATCTTGTGGTGAACCCTCTGTATTCACTCTGGTGAAGTCTTCTCCTGATGGTTGACTTTGACACACATACACCTACCTCCTGGAGAGTGTTCTTGATCCGGCCAACTGTTGTGAAGGGGGTTTTCTTCACCGGGGAAAGAATTCTTCGCTCATCCACCACAGTTGTTTTCCGTGGTCTTCCGGGTCTTTTGGTGTTGCTGAGCTCACCGCTGCGTTCCTTCTTTTTAAGAATGTTCCAAACACGCCTAATGTTTTTGCTATCTCTCTGATGGGTTTGTTTTGTTTTTTCAGCCTAATGATGGCTTCCCTGATAGTGACAGCTCTTTGGATCTCATCTTGAGAGTTGACAGCAACAGATTCCAAATGCAAATAGCAGGAAATGACCTCTGACCTTGTATCTGCTCATTGTAATTGGGATAATGAGGGAATAACACACACCTGGCCATGGAACAGCTGAGAAGACAATTGTCCCATTACTTTTGGTCCCTTAACAAGTGGGAGGCACATATGCAAACTGCTGTAATTCCTGCACCGTTCACCTGATTTGGATGTAAATCCCCTCAGATTACAGCGGACAGTCTGCAGGTAAAGCACATCTTGTTCGTTTCATTTCACATCCATTGTGGTGGTGAATAGAGCCAAAAATGTTACAATTGTTGTACAGTTGCCACAAAAAGTATGAGAACCCTTTGGAATGATCTGGATTTCTGCACAAAATGTGATCTGATCTTCATCTAAGTCACAACAATAGACAATCACATTCTGCTTAAACTAATAACACACAAAGAGTTAAATGTTACCATGTTCTTATTGAACACAACATGTAGACATTCACAGTGCAGGAGGAAAAAGTATGTGAACCCTTGGATTTAATAACTGGTTGAACCTCCTTTGGCAGCAATAACTTCCCCCAGACGTTTCCTGTAGTTGCAGATCAGACACAGCGGTCAGGAGTAATTCTTCACCATTCCTCTTTACAGAACTGTTTCAGTTCAGTAATATTCTTGGGATGTCTGGTGTGAATCGCTTTCTTGAGGTCATGCCACAGCATCTCCATCGGGTTGAGGTCAGGACTCTGACTGGGCCACTCCAGAAGGCGGATTTTCTTCTGTTTAAGCCATTCTGTTGTTGATTTACTTCTATGCTTTGGGTCGTTGTCCTGTTGCAGCACCCGTCTTCTGTTGAGCTTCAGCTGGTGGACAGATGGCCTTAAGTTCTCCTGCAAAATGTCGTGATAAACTTGGGAATTCATTTTTCCTTCGATGATAGCAATCCGTCCAGGCCCTGACGCAGCAAAGCAGCCCCAAACCATGATGCCCCCACCACCATACTTCACAGTTGGGATGAGGTTTTAAGGTTGGTGTGCTGTGCCTCTTTTTCTCCACACATAGTGTTGTGTGTTTCTTCCAAACAACTCCACTTTGGTTTCCTCTGTCCACAGAATATTTTGCCAGTACTGCTGTGGAACATCCAGGTGCTCTTGTGCAAACTGTAAACGTGCAGCAATGTTTTTTTGGACAGCAGTGTCTTCCTCTGTGGTATCCTCCCATGAAATCCATTCTTGTTTAGTGTTTTACGTATCGTAGATTCGCTAACAGGGATGTCAGCATATGCCAGAGACTTCTGTAAGTCTTTAGCTGACACTCTAGGATTCTTCTTCACCTCATTGAGCAGTCTGCGCTGTGCTCTTGCAGTCATCTTTACAGGACGGCCACTCCTAGGGAGAGTAGCAGCAGTGCTGAACTTTCTCCATTTATAGACAGTTTGTCTTACCGTGGACTGATGAACAGCAAGGCTTTTGGAGATATTTTTATAACCCTTTCCAGCTTTATGCAAGTCAACAATTCTTAATCGTAGGTCTTCTGAGAGCTCTTTTGTGCGAGGCATCATTCACATCAGGCAATGCTTCTTGTGAAAAGCAAACCCAGAACTGGTGTGTGTTTTATAGGGCAGGGCAGCTGTAACCAACACCTCCAATCTCATCTCATTGATTGGCCTCCAGTTGGCTGACACCTCACTCCAATTAGCTCTTGGAGATGTCATTAGTCTAGGGGTTCACATACTTTTTCTTGCAACTGTATATAGTGTTTGTATACAGTGTGTGTGTAGTTTGTGTGACAAAAGTTCTGTTCTACAGGCCGATGCCGGCTGCACATGATCAGTCGGGGTTCCCCTTTACCTTTCGGTGTCCAGCTTCATCAGTCTGCGAACATTATAAGTGAACTGGACGTCAGTGACTGTGCAGCTGGGATACGCCTCGCTGCAAAACAAGAGTATATACCATCAGCGTCCCCCGAGAGCAGCTGCCCTCTCATACTCCCCCCCATCACAGGCACCCCTGTATAAAGCTCCCCCAAGAACACCTACCCTCCCGTCCATGCCCCCACCCCCACCCTGGCGGCCGCCCTCCCGTCCATGCCCCCACCCCCACCCTGGCGGCCGCCCTCCCGTCCATGCCCAAAACCCACCCTGGAGGCCGCCCTCAGATTACACTCACTGGAAATGTTTGGTGAGGAGAGAGGGGTCAGAGATCTGCTGAGGAATGTGCGTCACCATGAGGGTCCGAGCCACCTTGAAATAGAAGAAGAGGAGGGGATGAGGCCATCAGGGTCTTGCCCGTTTCCCCAGGTCCCAGCGGTCAAGTACTGACCCTACACCCACCATCGATCACTTCCTACACTCTACCAGATTGCCCCGAGATCAGATTGCTGCCCCGAGATCAGATTGCTGCCCCGAGATCAGATTGCTGCCCCGAGATCAGATTGCTGCCCCGAGATCAGATTGCTGCCCCGAGATCAGATTGCTGCCCCGAGATCAGATTGCTGCCCCGAGATCAGATTGCTGCCCCGAGATCAGATTGCTGCCCCGAGATCAGATTGCTGCCCCGAGATCAGATTGCTGCCCCGAGATCAGATTGCTGCCCCGAGATCAGATTGCCGCCGGCTCCTTCTAACAACCACTAACCTTCTGAGATTCGCATTTTAAAGCAAACAGCTGAAAATTAGGAGCCCCTCTAATTGCCTTAATAAACGTCCCCCGCGCTCGGGGCAATAATCGGTTCTAATAAAAATAGAAAGATGTAAAAACAGAAGCAACAAATATACACAGAAGAGGGATGACGGAAAGCGGAGGCCGACCTTCCTCACACAGAGACCGCGGGGCCTCATCCGATTGGCCTCAGAATGGGGCCCCGGTACAATCTGCTCTGTCCGATCTATAAGACGTGGCCCCGGCAGTCTGTACACCGCCTGTGGGGCGCGACATATGGGTTGGCGGTGACTTTTATGACCGGTCAGTCACGCTGATTCCTGCCCATCACTCTACACAGGAGAACGCCCGCCCGATAATTGTGGGCTCGTTTTCCAGCTCTCAGAATTGGGGTGACAGGGGCACCAAACACGGGTGTCCACGTGACCCCAATCGGAAGAACGGATTTTCTGAGCCAGGATCTAACATTAGTGGGTGGTTTTCGGTATGCGTGGCACCGTCACCTCCTGAGCGTTAAAATGGCGCACCTCAATAATCTCTATTCAGCTGTATTTTGGAGTTACCACCGGAGTAAGATTTTTGGATTTTCCCGCTGACAGCGAGGCGTGGAGAGCAGCTTGCCCCCACCCTCCAGAAGCGTGCCCCCCATAAAGTAATAAACCCCTCTATACAGGCATGTTTATATAAAGTGTCGTGGAGGCCGGCGATCGGCGTCACCTCTGCCGATTTGATGGCGGTGGTTTGGTTTAGGATGAGGGGGGAGAGAAGGGACAGTTACTTGTTTGAATAAGGGGGAGCTCCGAGTCCCCAGAACACAGGCCAAGCACTCATGCTCAGGGTGCCACAGAGGTGACCCCACAGGGGGCGGGACGGGGGTCCTCCCCGCCGTTCTGTGCGCGCTAGTCTCACCTTGTCGTCCTCTCTGTAGTGTATTGAGGCGGAGTGATGGCGCATGCACAGGACGGTCAGCAGGAAGTACAGCAGCGCGAATACACTGTGCAGCCACAGGAAACGGTCCCTGAGGACAGGAGGACGGGTCAGTGACCGCAGCGTCCAGCGCCCCTCCCCCCACAGATCCAGTACTTACTGGGTGGGAACATTCACAATTGTCGTGCGTCCAAACTGGGCCGGACCGTCACCTGCGGGTAGAGGCAGCGGGTTAGAGGGGAGGATCAGACAGGACGGGGCCACATGAGGGCAAACGGGCGACTCACCCAACAAATCCCCAGAGAAATTGACTGGTAAGATGATGGAGACGGAGAGGACACAGACGAAGAGCAGCAGCACCAGCAGGTGGCGCTGATAGGACAGGTAGGTGATGGCGTCCACCCCGCATTTACTCTGGATCTCCTCATCCCTGGAATGACAAGCACAATGAACCCCATCATCCTCACCCTACCGCCCCCATCATCCTCACCATACCACCCCCTCTCACCCCCATCATCCTCACCATACCACCCCCTCTCACCCCCATCATCCTCACCATACCGTCCCCTTTCACCCCCCATCATCCTCACCATACCGCCCCCATCATCCTCACCATACCGCCCCCATCATCCTCACCATACCGCCCCCATCATCCTCACCATACCGCCCCCATCATCCTCACCATACCGCCCCATCATCCTCACCATACCGCCCCCATCATCCTCACCATACCGCCCCCATCATCCTCACCATACCGCCCCCATCATCCTCACCATACCGCCCCCATCATCCTCACCCTACCGCCCCCATCATCCTCACCATACCGCCCCCATCATCCTCACCATACCGCCCCCATCATCCTCACCATACCGCCCCATCATCCTCACCATACCGCCCCCATCATCCTCACCCTACCGCCCCCATCATCCTCACCCTACCGCCCCATCATCCTCACCCTACCGCCCCATCATCCTCACCATACCGCCCCATCATCCTCACCCTACCGTCCCCATCATCCTCACCATACCGCCCCCATCATCCTCACCCTACCGCCCCCATCATCCTCACCCTACCGCCCCATCATCCTCACCATACCGCCCCATCATCCTCACCATACCGCCCCATCATCCTCACCCTACCGTCCCCTTTCACCCCCATCATCCTCACTATACTGTCCCCATGCACTCGTCCTTCACCCCAAGACCCTCCTCACTTCATCTGATAGATAGAGGTAAGCCAGGAGCAGAAGCCCTGCAAGAGAAGAAACGGGGGTCACATGACACGGAACAACTGCCCCCCCAACATACAGGGAATCTTGGAGTATTATAGGAGCACACTGCCGCCGCTATAATGGAGGCCGCCGCCGGTCGGCTCGCTGCACTATAGGAGCACACTGCCGCCGCTATAATGGAGGCCGCCGCCGGTCGGCTCGCTGCACTATAGGAGCACACTGCCGCCGCTATAATGGAGGCCGCCGCCGGTCGGCTCGCTGCACTATAGGAGCACACTGCCGCCGCTATAATGGAGGCCGCCGCCGGTCGGCTCGCTGCACTATAGGAGCACACTGCTGCCGCTATAATGGAGGCCGCCGCCGGTCGGCTCGCTGCACTATAGGAGCACACTGCCGCCGCTATAATGGAGGCCGCCGCCGGTCGGCTCGCTGCACTATAGGAGCACACTGCCGCCGCTATAATGGAGGCCGCCGCCGGTCGGCTCGCTGCACTATAGGAGCACAATGCCGCCGCTATAATGGAGGCCGCCGCCGGTCGGCTCGCTGCACTATAGGAGCACACTGCCGCCGCTATAATGGAGGCCGCCGCCGGTCGGCTCGCTGCACTATAGGAGCACAATGCCGCCGCTATAATGGAGGCCGCCGCCGGTCGGCTCGCTGCACTATAGGAGCACACTGCTGCCGCTATAATGGAGGCCGCCGCCGGTCGGCTCGCTGCACTATAGGAGCACACTGCTGCCGCTATAATGGAGGCCGCCGCCGGTCGGCTCGCTGCACTATAGGAGCACACTGCTGCCGCTATAATGGAGGCCGCCGCCGGTCGGCTCGCTGCACTATAGGAGCACAATGCCGCCGCTATAATGGAGGCCGCCGCCGGTCGGCTCGCTGCACTATAGGAGCACACTGCTGCCGCTATAATGGAGGCCGCCGCCGGTCGGCTCGCTGCACTATAGGAGCACAATGCCGCCGCTATAATGGAGGCCGCCGCCGGTCGGCTCGCTGCACTATAGGAGCACACTGCCGCCGCTATAATGGAGGCCGCCGCCGGTCGGCTCGCTGCACTATAGGAGCACACTGCCGCCGCTATAATGGAGGCCGCCGCCGGTCGGCTCGCTGCACTATAGGAGCACACTGCTGCCGCTATAATGGAGGCCGCCGCCGGTCGGCTCGCTGCACTATAGGAGCACACTGCTGCCGCTATAATGGAGGCCGCCGCCGGTCGGCTCGCTGCACTATAGGAGCACACTGCTGCCGCTATAATGGAGGCCGCCGCCGGTCGGCTCGCTGCACTATAGGAGCACACTGCCGCCGCCGGTCGGCTCGCTGCACTATAGGAGCACACTGCCGCCGCTATAATGGAGGCCGCCGCCGGTCGGCTCGCTGCACTATAGGAGCACACTGCCGCCGCTATAATGGAGGCCGCCGCCGGTCGGCTCGCTGCACTATAGGAGCACACTGCCGCCGCTATAATGGAGGCCGCCGCCGGTTGGCTCGCTGCACTATAGGAGCACACTGCCGCCGCTATAATGGAGGCCGCCGCCGGTCGGCTCGCTGCACTATAGGAGCACACTGCTGCCGCTATAATGGAGGCCGCCGCCGGTCGGCTCGCTGCACTATAGGAGCACACTGCTGCCGCTATAATGGAGGCCGCCGCCGGTCGGCTCGCTGCACTATAGGAGCACACTGCCGCCGCCGGTCGGCTCGCTGCACTATAGGAGCACACTGCCGCCGCCGGTCGGCTCGCTGCACTATAGGAGCACACTGCCGCCGCCGGTCGGCTCGCTGCACTATAGGAGCACAATGCCGCCGCTATAATGGAGGCCGCCGCCGGTCGGCTCGCTGCACTATAGGAGCACACTGCCGCCGCTATAATGGAGGCCGCCGCCGGTCGGCTCGCTGCACTATAGGAGCACACTGCCGCCGCCACTCACCTGGTCTTTACTGTTTAGGTCTGAGGGACTCGTCTCACAGGGCGACTTCTCCTTGTCACTGGGCTCTCCATAGAAGAGAGAGGTCAGGCTGCACGAAAGAGACAGAGGCATGAAGAGACATCCAGACTCACAAACTCCTCTTCTACCTGCTGCTGAGCCTCCACCGTGACCCTGCGCCCAGCCTCCACCGTGACCCTGCGCCCAGCCTCCACCGTGACCCTGCGCCCAGCCTCCACCGTGACCCTGCGCCCAGCCTCCACCGTGACCCTGCAGTCCCCCCGGCACATGACACTTTCACCCCCTCCATCACCAGCCCACTGACTATGATCGACCATTACTCATATGAGGTCCATCTGCGTCGCATGGCCGGGCTGGGGAGAGAATCCAGAGGTCAGTACATGCAGGAGGGCAGGACATCGCACACGGCGCATGCGCTGTATACACTCACCTGTCATTGTCTATCAGCAGCGCCAGACGCCCATAGTCCCAGGCCGCCTTCCTCAGACACGAGAAGACCAGCAGCAGCAGCTGCAACCAGAAAGGACAGGTGAGAAGGAGCCGGCGTCCGACACCCGAGGGCCACTAACCTCACCCATGGCCCCCGACCAGACTCACCAGCCACACTAAGAAGTTAATAGCCAGGACGGTCGGAATCCCTCCGAAGGGCAGTCCTTGTAGGACCGTGCTGTGCGAGCGTGCGCTGTAACACTGATCAGTCACATTAGCTGGGGGGTCCTCAGGCATGGGGGGCTCCATAGAAGATGCTGACTCCAATAGGGTTTCCATACTGTACCCGGAAAATCAAGTAATGAAGACAGATGTCAGGAAGAGGACTGACAAAGCCGGGGATGGTCAGCCCGATGGAGACCCTGGACCAGAGGTGGGACTGGCCCGCTTCCTGCTGTGAAAGGAGGAGACTGGAGAAGCAGCTTACCGACGCAGGCCGTCCACTCTGACCTCACCGACGTGGGCCGCCCCCTCTGACCTCACCGACGCGGGCGGGCCGCCCCCTCTGACCTCACCGACGCGGGCGGTCCACCCTGACCTCACCGACGCGGGCGGTCCACCCTGACCTCACCGTCGCGGGCCGTCCACCCTGACCTCACCGTCGCGGGCCGTCCACCCTGACCTCACCGACGCGGGCCGTCCACCCTGACCTCACCGACGCGGGCCGTCCACCCTGACCTCACCGACGCGGGCCGTCCACCCTGACCTCACCGACGCGGGCCGTCCACCCTGACCTCACCGACGCGGGCCGTCCACCCTGACCTCACCGACGCGGGCCGTCCACCCTGACCTCACCGACGCGGGCCGTCCACCCTGACCTCACCGACGCGGGCCGTCCACCCTGACCTCACCGACGCGGGCCGTCCACCCTGACCTCACCGACGCGGGCCGTCCACCCTGACCTCACCGACGCGGGCCGTCCACCCTGACCTCACCGACGCGGGCCGTCCACCCTGACCTCACCGACGCGGGCCGTCCACCCTGACCTCACCGACGCGGGCCGTCCACCCTGACCTCACCGACGCGGGCCGTCCACCCTGACCTCACCGACGCGGGCCGTCCACCCTGACCTCACCGACGCGGGCCGTCCACCCTGACCTCACCGACGCGGGCCGTCCACCCTGACCTCACCGACGCGGGCCGTCCACCCTGACCTCACCGACGCGGGCCGTCCACCCTGACCTCACCGACGCGGGCCGTCCACCCTGACCTCACCGGCGCGGGCCGTCCACCCTGACCTCACCGGCGCGGGCCGTCCACCCTGACCTCACCGGCGCGGGCCGTCCACTCTGACCTCACCGACGCGGGCCGTCCACTCTGACCTCACCGGGTATGTTGACCTCACTGACCTCTGCCATTACTAAAGCAGGGGGTCATGAAATGACTCACCTTGTATAGGACGCCCGAGCGGATTAGATGACGCCTAGCACAGATCAGTGAGAGGGGGGTGACCTCTGACCTCCATAAAAGCCACAAAAATCTGCAAAAGAAGATAGTATGAAAAAAAACTACAAGCAAAAATTCTAAAACCACCCCCCCGCACCCTCCTACCCACCACATCGCAACATACCCTACTACCCTTGTGGCCCCTCTATAGCAGCCATTACCCTGATGTTACAGACCCTGTGGCCCCTGATGTTACACCCTGGGGCCCCTCTACAGCAGCCATTACCCTGATGTTACAGACCCTGGGGCCCCTCTACAGCAGCCATTACCCTGATGTTACACCCTGGGGCCCCTCTACAGCAGCCATTACCCTGATGTTACACCCTGGGGCCCCTCTACAGCAGCCATTACCCTGATGTTACAGACCCTGGGGCCCCTCTACAGCAGCCATTACCCTGATGTTACAGACCCTGGGGCCCCTCTACAGCAGCCATTACCCTGATGTTACAGACCCTGGGGCCCCTCTACAGCAGCCATTACCCTGATGTTACAGACCCTGGGGCCCCTCTACAGCAGCCATTACCCTGATGTTACAGACCCTGGGGCCCCTCTACAGCAGCCATCACCCTGATGTTACAGACCTTGTGGCCCCTCTACAGCAGCCATCACCCTGATGTTACACCCTGGGGCCCCTCTACAGCAGCCATTACCCTGATGTTACAGACCCTGGGGCCCCTCTACAGCAGCCATTACCCTGATGTTACACCCTGGGGCCCCTCTACAGCAGCCATTACCCTGATGTTACAGACCCTGGGGCCCCTGATGTTACACCCTGGGGCCCCTCTACAGCAGCCATTACCCTGATGTTACAGACCCTGGGGCCCCTCTACAGCAGCCATCACCCTGATGTTACACCCTGGGGCCCCTCTACAGCAGCCATCACCCTGATGTTACAGACCTTGTGGCCCCTCTACAGCAGCCATCACCCTGATGTTACACCCTGGGGCCCCTCTACAGCAGCCATTACCCTGATGTTACAGACCTTGTGGCCCCTCTACAGCAGCCATCACCCTGATGTTACACCCTGGGGCCCCTCTACAGCAGCCATTACCCTGATGTTACACCCTGGGGCCCCTCTACAGCAGCCATTACCCTGATGTTACACCCTGGGGCCCCTCTACAGCAGCCATTACCCTGATGTTACAGACCCTGGGGCCCCTCTACAGCAGCCATTACCCTGATGTTACAGACCCTGGGGCCCCTCTACAGCAGCCATCACCCTGATGTTACACACTGGGGCCCCTCTATAGCAGCCATTACCCTGATGTTACACCCTGGGGCCCCTCTACAGCAGCCATTACCCTGATGTTACAGACCCTGGGGCCCCTGATGTTACACCCTGGGGCCCCTCTACAGCAGCCATCACCCTGATGTTACACCCTGGGGCCCCTCTACAGCAGCCATTACCCTGATGTTACACCCTGGGGCCCCTCTACAGCAGCCATCACCCTGATGTTACACCCTGGGGCCCCTCTACAGCAGCCATCACCCTGATGTTACACACTGTGGCCCCTCTACAGCAGCCATTACCCAGATGTTACACCCTGGGGCCCCTCTACAGCAGGCATTACCCTGATGTTACAGACCCTGGGGCCCCTCTATAGCAGCCATTACCCTGATGTTACACCCTGGGGCCCCTCTACAGCAGCCATTACCCTGATGTTACAGACCCTGGGGCCCCTCTACAGCAGCCATTACCCTGATGTTACAGACCCTGGGGCCCCTCTATAGCAGCCATCACCCTGATGTTACACCCTGGGGCCCCTCTACAGCAGCCATTACCCTGATGTTACACCCTGGGGCCCCTCTACAGCAGCCATTACCCTGATGTTACACCCTGGGGCCCCTCTACAGCAGCCATTACCCTGATGTTACAGACCCTGGGGCCCCTCTACAGCAGCCATTACCCTGATGTTACAGACCCTGGGGCCCCTCTATAGCAGCCATTACCCTGATGTTACAGACCCTGGGGCCCCTCTATAGCAGCCATTACCCTGATGTTACAGACCCTGGGGCCCCTCTACAGCAGCCATCACCCTGATGTTACACCCTGGGGCCCCTCTATAGCAGCCATTACCCTGATGTTACAGACCCTGGGGCCCCTGATGTTACACCCTGGGGCCCCTCTATAGCAGCCATTACCCTGATGTTACACCCTGGGGCCCCTCTACAGCAGCCATTACCCTGATGTTACAGACCCTGGGGCCCCTGATGTTACACCCTGGGGCCCCTCTACAGCAGCCATTACCCTGATGTTACACCCTGGGCCCCTCTATAGCAGCCATTACCCTGATGTTACACCCTGGGCCCCTCTACAGCAGCCATTACCCTGATGTTACAGACCCTGGGGCCCCTCTACAGCAGCCATCACCCTGATGTTACACCCTGGGCCCCTCTACAGCAGCCATTACCCTGATGTTACAGACCCTGGGGCCCCTCTACAGCAGCCATCACCCTGATGTTACACCCTGGGGCCCCTCTACAGCAGCCATCACCCTGATGTTACACCCTGGGGCCCCTCTACAGCAGCCATTACCCTGATGTTACACCCTGGGGCCCCTCTACAGCAGGCATTACCCTGATGTTACAGACCCTGGGGCCCCTCTACAGCAGCCATTACCCTGATGTTACACCCTGGGGCCCCTCTACAGCAGCCATTACCCTGATGTTACACCCTGGGGCCCCTCTACAGCAGCCATTACCCTGATGTTACACCCTGGGGCCCCTCTACAGCAGCCATTACCCTGATGTTACAGACCTTGTGGCCCCTCGGTAGCAGCCAGAGGCCCGGCGGTACACGCGGAGGGGCCCCGGCTCTCGGACATTCGTGCAGATTTCACAGGCGGAACAAGACGTGGAGCATCCGCCCGAAAAACAAACACGAGCCCCGCCCCCTTGTCACAGGCCCCGCCCCCAGCGCATCCCCACAGTTAAAAACGCCTCCTTAGAAGAAGAACAGCAGCAGCATCGGGACCGAGAACCGGGGGCTGACAGAGCGCGGGGGGCGGGGCTGACAGGAGCACAGGGAGGCGGGGCTGACGGAGAGCGGGGGGCGGGGCTGACAGAGCACAGGGGGGGCGGGGCAGAAAGGAGCACAGGGTGGCGGGGCAGACAGGAGCACAGGGTGGCGGGGCTGACTGAGCACGGGGGGCGGGGCTGACAGGAGCACAGGGGGGCGGGGCTGACAGAGCACGGGGGGCGGGGCTGACAGGAGCACAGGGGGGCGGGGCTGACAGGAGCACAGAGGGGCGGGGCTGAAAGGAGCACAGGGAGGCGGGGCTGAAAGGAGCACAGGGAGGCGGGGCTGAAAGGAGCACAGGGAGGCGGGGCTGAAAGGAGCACAGGGGGGGCGGGGCTGACAGAGCACGGGGGGCGGGGCTGACAGGAGCACAGGGGGGCGGGGCTGAAAGGAGCACAGGGAGGCGGGGCTGAAAGGAGCACAGGGAGGCGGGGCTGAAAGGAGCACAGGGGGGGCGGGGCTGACAGAGCACGGGGGGCGGGGCTGACAGGAGCACAGGGGGGCGGGGCTGAAAGGAGCACAGGGAGGCGGGGCTGAAAGGAGCACAGGGAGGCGGGGCTGAAAGGAGCACAGGGGGGGCGGGGCTGACAGAGCACGGGGGGCGGGGCTGACAGGAGCACAGGGAGGCGGGGCTGACGGAGAGCGGGGGGCGGGGCTGACAGGAGCACAGGGGGGCGGGGCTGACAGGAGCACAGGGTGGCGGGGCTGACAGGAGCACAGGGTGGCGGGGCTGACAGGAGCACAGGGAGGCGGGGCTGACAGGAGCACAGGGTGGCGGGGCTGACAGGAGCACGGGGGAGCGGGGCTGACAGGAGCACGGGGGAGCGGGGCTGACAGGAGCACGGGGGAGCGGGGCTGACAGGAGCACAGGGGGGCGGGGCTGACAGGAGCACGGGGGAGCGGGGCTGACAGGAGCACGGGGGAGCGGGGCTGACAGGAGCACAGGGGGGCGGGGCTGACAGAGCAGGGGGGACGGGGCTGACAGGAGCACAGGGAGGCGGGGCTGACGGAGAGCGGGGGGCGGGGCTGACAGGAGCACAGGGGGGCGGGGCTGACGGAGAGCGGGGGGCGGGGCTGACAGGAGCACAGGGGGGCGGGGCTGACAGGAGCACAGGGTGGCGGGGCTGACAGGAGCACAGGGTGGCGGGGCTGACAGGAGCACGGGGGAGCGGGGCTGACAGGAGCACAGGGGGGCGGGGCTGACAGGAGCACGGGGGAGCGGGGCTGACAGGAGCACGGGGGAGCGGGGCTGACAGGAGCACAGGGGGGCGGGGCTGACAGGAGCACGGGGGAGCGGGGCTGACAGGAGCACAGGGGGGCGGGGCTGACAGGAGCACGGGGGAGCGGGGCTGACAGGAGCACGGGGGAGCGGGGCTGACAGGAGCACGGGGGAGCGGGGCTGACAGGAGCACAGGGGGGCGGGGCTGACAGGAGCACAGGGGAGCGGGGCTGACAGAGCAGGGGGGACGGGGCTGACAGAGCAGGGGGGACGGGGCTGACAGAGCAGGGGGGACGGGGCTGACAGGAGCACAGGGAGGCGGGGCTGACGGAGAGCGGGGGGCGGGGCTGACAGAGCACAGGGGGGGCGGGGCAGACAGGAGCACAGGGTGGCGGGGCTGACAGGAGCACAGGGGGGCGGGGCTGACAGGAGCACAGGGGGGCGGGGCTGACAGGAGCACAGGGGGGCGGGGCTGACAGGAGCACAGGGTGGCTGGGCTGACAGGAGCACAGGGGGGCGGGGCTGACAGAGCACGGGGGGCGGGGCTGACAGGAGCACAGGGGGGCGGGGCTGACAGGAGCACAGGGTGGCGGGGCTGACAGAGCAGGGGGGACGGGGCTGACGGAGCACAGGGGGGGCGGGGCTGACAGAGCACGGGGGGCGGGGCTGACAGGAGCACAGGGGGGCGGGGCTGACAGGAGCACAGGGTGGCGGGGCTGACAGAGCACGGGGGACGGGGCTGACGGAGCACAGGGGGGGCGGGGCTGACAGAGCACGGGGGGCGGGGCTGACAGAGCACGGGGGGCGGGGCTGAAAGGAGCACAGGGAGGCGGGGCTGACAGGAGCACAGGGGGGCGGGGCTGACAGGAGCACAGGGGGCGGGGCTGACAGAGCACGGGGGCGGGGCTGACAGAGCACGGGGGCGGGGCTGACAGGCGCACAGGGGGGCGGGGCTGACAGGCGCACAGGGGGCGGGGCTGACAGGCGCACAGGGGGCGGGGCTGACAGGCGCACAGGGGGGCGGGGCTGACAGGCGCACAGGGGGGCGGGGCTGTCAGTGTGCTCCCGGTGTCACCGTATACAGGGGCTGTCAGTGTGCTCCCGGTGTCAGTGTATACGGGGGCTGTCAGTGTATACGGGGGCTGTCAGTGTGCTCCCGGTGTCAGTGTATACAGGGGCTGTCAGTGTGCTCCCGGTGTCACCGTATACAGGGGCTGTCAGTGTACTCCCGGTGTCAGTGTATACGGGGGCTGTCAGTGTGCTCCCGGTGTCAGTGTATACGGGGGCTGTCAGTGTGCTCCCGGTGTCAGTGTATACGGGGGCTGTCAGTGTGCTCCCGGTGTCAGTGTATACGGGGGCTGTCAGTGTGCTCCCGGTGTCAGTGTGCTCCCGGTGTCAGTGTATACAGGGGCTGTCAGTGTGCTCCCGGTGTCACCGTATACAGGGGCTGTCAGTGTGCTCCCGGTGTCACCGTATACAGGGGCTGTCAGTGTACTCCCGGTGTCAGTGTATACGGGGGCTGTCAGTGTGCTCCCGGTGTCAGTGTATACGGGGGCTGTCAGTGTGCTCCCGGTGTCAGTGTATACGGGGGCTGTCAGTGTGCTCCCGGTGTCAGTGTATACGGGGGCTGTCAGTGTGCTCCCGGTGTCAGTGTCTACAGGGGCTGTCAGTGTGCTCCCGGTGTCAGTGTATACGGGGGCTGTCAGTGTGCTCCCGGTGTCAGTGTATACAGGGGCTGTCAGTGTGCTCCCGGTGTCAGTGTGCTCCCGGTGTCAGTGTATACGGGGGCTGTCAGTGTGCTCCCGGTGTCACCGTATACAGGGGCTGTCAGTGTGCTCCCGGTGTCACCGTATACGGGGGCTGTCAGTGTGCTCCCGGTGTCAGTGTATACAGGGGCTGTCAGTGTGCTCCCGATGTCAGTGTATACGGGGGCTGTCAGTGTGCTCCCGGTGTCACCGTATACAGGGGCTGTCAGTGTGCTCCCGGTGTCAGTGTATACGGGGGCTGTCAGTGTATACGGGGGCTGTCAGTGTGCTCCCGGTGTCAGTGTATACGGGGGCTGTCAGTGTGCTCCCGGTGTCACCGTATACAGGGGCTGTCAGTGTACTCCCGGTGTCAGTGTATACGGGGGCTGTCAGTGTGCTCCCGGTGTCAGTGTATACGGGGGCTGTCAGTGTGCTCCCGGTGTCAGTGTATACGGGGGCTGTCAGTGTGCTCCCGGTGTCAGTGTATACGGGGGCTGTCAGTGTGCTCCCGGTGTCAGTGTGCTCCCGGTGTCAGTGTATACAGGGGCTGTCAGTGTGCTCCCGGTGTCACCGTATACAGGGGCTGTCAGTGTGCTCCCGGTGTCACCGTATACAGGGGCTGTCAGTGTACTCCCGGTGTCAGTGTATACGGGGGCTGTCAGTGTGCTCCCGGTGTCACCGTATACAGGGGCTGTCAGTGTGCTCCCGGTGTCACCGTATACAGGGGCTGTCAGTGTACTCCCGGTGTCAGTGTATACGGGGGCTGTCAGTGTGCTCCCGGTGTCAGTGTATACGGGGGCTGTCAGTGTGCTCCCGGTGTCAGTGTATACGGGGGCTGTCAGTGTGCTCCCGGTGTCAGTGTATACGGGGGCTGTCAGTGTGCTCCCGGTGTCAGTGTCTACGGGGGCTGTCAGTGTGCTCCCGGTGTCAGTGTATACGGGGGCTGTCAGTGTGCTCCCGGTGTCAGTGTATACAGGGGCTGTCAGTGTGCTCCCGGTGTCAGTGTATACGGGGGCTGTCAGTGTGCTCCCGGTGTCAGTGTATACGGGGGCTGTCAGTGTGCTCCCGGTGTCAGTGTATACAGGGGCAGTCAGTGTGCTCCCGGTGTCACCGTATACAGGGGCTGTCAGTGTGCTCCCGGTGTCACCGTATACGGGGGCTGTCAGTGTGCTCCCGGTGTCAGTGTATACAGGGTCTGTCAGTGTGCTCCCGGTGTCACCGTATACAGGGGCTGTCAGTGTGCTCCCGGTGTCAGTGTATACGGGGGCAGTCAGTGTGCTCCCGGTGTCAGTGTATACAGGGGCTGTCAGTGTGCTCCCGGTGTCACCGTATACGGGGGCTGTCAGTGTGCTCCCGGTGTCAGTGTATACGGGGGCTGTCAGTGTGCTCCCGGTGTCAGTGTATACGGGGGCTGTCAGTGTGCTCCCGGTGTCAGTGTATACAGGGGCTGTCAGTGTGCTCCCGGTGTCAGTGTATACGGGGGCTGTCAGTGTGCTCCCGGTGTCACCGTATACAGGGGCTGTCAGTGTGCTCCCGGTGTCAGTGTATACGGGGGCTGTCAGTGTGCTCCCGGTGTCAGTGTATACGGGGGCTGTCAGTGTGCTCCCGGTGTCAGTGTATACAGGGGCTGTCAGTGTGCTCCCGGTGTCAGTGTATACAGGGGCTGTCAGTGTGCTCCCGGTGTCAGTGTATACAGGGGCTGTCAGTGTGCTCCCGGTGTCAGTGTATACGGGGGCTGTCAGTGTGCTCCCGGTGTCAGTGTATACGGGGGCTGTCAGTGTGCTCCCGGTGTCAGTGTATACAGGGGCTGTCAGTGTGCTCCCGGTGTCAGTGTATACGGGGGCTGTCAGTGTGCTCCCGGTGTCAGTGTATACGGGGGCTGTCAGTGTGCTCCCGGTGTCAGTGTATACGGGGGCTGTCAGTGTGCTCCCGGTGTCAGTGTATACGGGGGCTGTCAGTGTGCTCCCGGTGTCAGTGTATACGGGGGCTGTTAGTGTGCTCCCGGTGTCAGTGTATACGGGGGCTGTCAGTGTGCTCCCGGTGTCAGTGTATACAGGGGCTGTCAGTGTGCTCCCGGTGTCAGTGTATACAGGGGCTGTCAGTGTGCTCCCGGTGTCAGTGTATACAGGGGCTGTCAGTGTGCTCCCGGTGTCAGTGTATACGGGGGCTGTCAGTGTGCTCCCGGTGTCAGTGTATACAGGGGCTGTCAGTGTGCTCCCGGTGTCAGTGTATACGGGGGCTGTCAGTGTGCTCCCGGTGTCAGTGTATACAGGGGCTGTCAGTGTGCTCCCGGTGTCAGTGTATACGGGGGCTGTCAGTGTGCTCCCGGTGTCAGTGTATACGGGGGCTGTCAGTGTGCTCCCGGTGTCAGTGTATACAGGGTCTGTCAGTGTGCTCCCGGTGTCACCGTATACAGGGGCTGTCAGTGTGCTCCCGGTGTCAGTGTATACAGGGGCTGTCAGTGTGCTCCCGGTGTCAGTGTATACAGGGGCAGTCAGTGTGCTCCCGGTGTCAGTGTATACAGGAGCTGTCAGTGTGCTCCCGGTGTCAGTGTATACGGGGGCTGTCAGTGTGCTCCCGGTGTCAGTGTATACTGGGGCTGTCAGTGTGCTCCCGGTGTCAGTGTATACGGGGGCTGTCAGTGTATACAGGGGCTGTCAGTGTGCTCCCGGTGTCAGTGTATACAGGGGCTGTCAGTGTGCTCCCGGTGTCAGTGTATACGGGGGCTGTCAGTGTGCTCCCGGTGTCAGTGTATACAGGGGCTGTCAGTGTGCTCCCGGTGTCAGTGTATACTGGGGCTGTCAGTGTGCTCCCGGTGTCAGTGTATACAGGGGCTGTCAGTGTGCTCCCGGTGTCACCGTATACAGGGGCTGTCAGTGTGCTCCCGGTGTCACCGTATACAGGGGCTGTCAGTGTGCTCCCGGTGTCAGTGTATACAGGGGCTGTCAGTGTGCTCCCGGTGTCACCGTATACAGGGGCTGTCAGTGTGCTCCCGGTGTCAGTGTATACGGGGGCTGTCAGTGTGCTCCCGGTGTCAGTGTATACTGGGGCTGTCAGTGTGCTCCCGGTGTCAGTGTATACGGGGGCTGTCAGTGTGCTCCCGGTGTCAGTGTATACGGGGGCTGTCAGTGTGCTCCCGGTGTCAGTGTATACGGGGGCTGTCAGTGTATACGGGGGCTGTCAGTGTGCTCCCGGTGTCAGTGTATACAGGGGCTGTCAGTGTGCTCCCGGTGTCAGTGTATACGGGGGCTGTCAGTGTGCTCCCGGTGTCACCGTATACAGGGGCTGTCAGTGTGCTCCCGGTGTCAGTGTATATGGGGGCTGTCAGTGTGCTCCCGGTGTCAGTGTATACGGGGGCTGTCAGTGTGCTCCCGGTGTCAGTGTATACAGGGGCTGTCAGTGTGTTCCCGGTGTCAGTGTATACGGGGGCTGTCAGTGTGCTGCCGATGTCAGTGTATACAGGGGCTGTCAGTGTGCTCCCGGTGTCAGTGTATACTGGGGCTGTCAGTGTGCTCCCGGTGTCAGTGTATACGGGGGCTGTCAGTGTGCTCCCGGTGTCAGTGTATACGGGGGCTGTCAGTGTGCTCCCGGCGTCAGTGTATACGGGGGCTGTCAGTGTGCTCCCGGCGTCAGTGTATACGGGGGCTGTCAGTGTGCTCCCGGTGTCAGTGTATATACGGGGGCTGTCAGTGTGCTCCCGGTGTCAGTGTATACGGGGGCTGTCAGTGTGCTCCCGGTGTCAGTGTATACGGGGGCTGTCAGTGTGCTCCCGGTGTCAGTGTATACGGGGGCTGTCAGTGTGCTCCCGGCGTCAGTGTATACGGGGGCTGTCAGTGTGCTCCCGGTGTCAGTGTATACGGGGGCTGTCAGTGTGCTCCCGGTGTCACCGTATACGGGGGCTGTCAGTGTGCTCCCGGTGTCAGTGTATACTGGGGCTGTCAGTGTGCTCCCGGTGTCAGTGTATACAGGGGCTGTCAGTGTGCCCCCGATGTCAGTGTATACAGGGGCTGTCAGTGTGCTCCCGGTGTCAGTGTATACAGGGGCTGTCAGTGTGCTCCCGGTGTCACCGTATACAGGGGCTGTCAGTGTGCTCCCGGTGTCAGTGTATACGGGGGCTGTCAGTGTGCTCCCGGTGTCACTGTATACTGGGGCTGTCAGTGTGCTCCCGCTGTCAGTGTATACAGGGGCTGTCAGTGTGCTCCCGGAGTCAGTGTATACAGGGGCTGTCAGTGTATACGGGGGCTGTCAGTGTGCTCCCGGTGTCAGTGTATACAGGGGCTGTCAGTGTGATCCCGGTGTCAGTGTATACAGGGGCTTTCAGTGTATACGGGGGCTGTCAGTGTGCTCCCGGTGTCAGTGTATACAGGGGCTGTCAGTGTGCCCCCGATGTCAGTGTATACAGGGGCTGTCAGTGTGCTCCCGGTGTCAGTGTATACAGGGGCTGTCAGTGTATACGGGGGCTGTCAGTGTGCTCCCGGTGTCAGTGTATACGGGGGCTGTCAGTGTGCTCCCGGTGTCACCGTATACGGGGGCTGTCAGTGTGCTCCCGGTGTCAGTGTATACGGGGGCTGTCAGTGTGCTCCCGGTGTCAGTGTATACGGGGGCTGTCAGTGTGCTCCCGGTGTCAGTGTATACGGGGGCTGTCAGTGTGCTCCCGGTGTCAGTGTATACGGGGGCTGTCAGTGTGCTCCCGGTGTCACCGTATACAGGGGCTGTCAGTGTGCTCCCGGTGTCAGTGTATACGGGGGCTGTCAGTGTGCTCCCGGTGTCAGTGTATACGGGGGCTGTCAGTGTGCTCCCGGTGTCAGTGTATACGGGGGCTGTCAGTGTGCTCCCGGTGTCAGTGTATACGGGGGCTGTCAGTGTGCTCCCGGTGTCAGTGTATACGGGGGCTGTCAGTGTGCTCCCGGTGTCAGTGTATACGGGGGCTGTCAGTGTGCTCCCGGTGTCAGTGTATACGGGGGCTGTCAGTGTGCTCCCGGTGTCAGTGTATACAGGGGCTGTCAGTGTGCTCCCGGTGTCAGTGTATACGGGGGCTGTCAGTGTGTTCCCGGTGTCAGTGTATACGGGGGCTGTCAGTGTGCTCCCGGTGTCAGTGTATACTGGGGCTGTCAGTGTGCTCCCGGTGTCAGTGTATACAGGGGCTGTCAGTGTGCTCCCGGTGTCAGTGTATACGGGGGCTGTCAGTGTGTTCCCGGTGTCAGTGTATACGGGGGCTGTCAGTGTGCTCCCGGTGTCAGTGTATACGGGGGCTGTCAGTGTGCTCCCGGTGTCAGTGTATACAGGGGCTGTCAGTGTGCTCCCGGTGTCAGTGTATACGGGGGCTGTCAGTGTGCTCCCAGTGTCAGTGTACACAGGGGCTGTCAGTGTGCTCCCGGTGTCAGTGTACACAGGGGCTGTCAGTGTGCTCCCGGTGTCAGTGTATACAGGGGCTGTCAGTGTGCTCCCGGTGTCAGTGTATACAGGGGCTGTCAGTGTGCTCCCGGTGTCAGTGTATACAGGGGCTGTCAGTGTGCTCCCGGTGTCAGTGTATACGGGGGCTGTCAGTGTGCTCCCGGTGTCACTGTATACGGGGGCTGTCAGTGTGCTCCCGGTGTCAGTGTATACAGGGGCTGTCAGTGTGCTCCCGGTGTCACCGTATACAGGGGCTGTCAGTGTGCTCCCGGTGTCAGTGTATACGGGGGCTGTCAGTGTGCTCCCAGTGTCAGTGTATACGGGGGCTGTCAGTGTGCTCCCGGTGTCAGTGTGCTCCCGATGTCAGTGTATACAGGGGCTGTCAGTGTGCTCCCGGTGTCAGTGTATACAGGGGCTGTCAGTGTGCTCCCGATGTCAGTGTATACAGGGGCTGTCAGTGTGCTCCCGGTGTCAGTGTATACGGGGGCTGTCAGTGTGCTCCCGGTGTCAGTGTATACAGGGGCTGTCAGTGTGCTCCCGGTGTCAGTGTATACAGGGGCTGTCAGTGTGCTCCCGGTGTCAGTGTATACGGGGGCTGTCAGTGTGCTCCCGGTGTCAGTGTATACAGGGGCTGTCAGTGTGCTCCCGGTGTCAGTGTATACGGGGGCTGTCAGTGTGCTCCCGGTGTCAGTGTATACGGGGGCTGTCAGTGTGCTCCCGGTGTCAGTGTATACGGGGGCTGTCAGTGTGCTCCCGGTGTCAGTGTATACAGGGGCTGTCAGTGTGCTCCCGGTGTCAGTGTATACGGGAGCTGTCAGTGTGCTCCCGGTGTCAGTGTATACAGGGGCTGTCAGTGTGCTCCCGGTGTCAGTGTATACGGGGGCTGTCAGTGTGCTCCCGGTGTCAGTGTATACGGGGGCTGTCAGTGTGCTCCCGGTGTCAGTGTATACAGGGGCTGTCAGTGTGCTCCCGGTGTCAGAGTATACAGGGGCTATCAGTGTGCTCCCGGTGTCACCGTATACAGGGGCTGTCAGTGTGCTCCCGGTGTCAGTGTATACGGGGGCTGTCAGTGTGCTCCCGGTGTCAGTGTATACTGGGGCTGTCAGTGTGCTCCCGGTGTCAGTGTATACAGGGGCTGTCAGTGTGCTCCCGGTGTCAGTGTATACTGGGGCTGTCAGTGTGCTCCCGGTGTCAGTGTATACGGGGGCTGTCAGTGTGCTCCCGGTGTCAGTGTATACGGGGGCTGTCAGTGTATACGGGGGCTGTCAGTGTGCTCCCGGTGTCACCGTATACAGGGGCTGTCAGTGTGCTCCCGGTGTCAGTGTATACAGGGGCTGTCAGTGTGCTCCCGGTGTCAGTGTATACGGGGGCTGTCAGTGTGCTCCCGGTGTCAGTGTATACAGGGGCTGTCAGTGTGCTCCCGGTGTCAGTGTATACGGGGGCTGTCAGTGTGCTCCCGGTGTCAGTGTATACAGGGGCTGTCAGTGTGCTCCCGGTGTCAGTGTATACAGGGGCTGTCAGTGTGCTCCCGGTGTCAGTGTATACGGGGGCTGTCAGTGTGCTCCCGGTGTCAGTGTATACAGGGGCTGTCAGTGTGCTCCCGGCGTCAGTGTATACGGGGGCTGTCAGTGTGCTCCCGGTGTCAGTGTATACAGGGGCTGTCAGTGTGCTCCCGGTGTCAGTGTATACTGGGGCTGTCAGTGTGCTCCCGGTGTCAGTGTATACGGGGGCTGTCAGTGTGCTCCCGGTGTCAGTGTATACGGGGGCTGTCAGTGTGCTCCCGGTGTCACCGTATACGGGGGCTGTCAGTGTGCTCCCGGTGTCAGTGTATACGGGGGCTGTCAGTGTGCTCCCGGTGTCAGTGTATACGGGGGCTGTCAGTGTGCTCCCGGTGTCAGTGTATACAGGGGCTGTCAGTGTATACGGGGGCTGTCAGTGTATACGGGGGCTGTCAGTGTGCTCCCGGTGTCAGTGTATACGGGGGCTGTCAGTGTGCTCCCGGTGTCAGTGTATACAGGGGCTGTCAGTGTATACGGGGGCTGTCAGTGTATACGGGGGCTGTCAGTGTGCTCCCGGTGTCAGTGTATACAGGGGCTGTCAGTGTGCTCCCGGTGTCAGTGTATACAGGGGCTGTCAGTGTGCTCCCGGTGTCACTGTATACAGGGGCTGTCAGTGTGCTCCCGGTGTCACTGTATACAGGGGCTGTCAGTGTGCTCCCGGTGTCAGTGTATACAGGGGCTGTCAGTGTGCTCCCGGTGTCAGTGTATACGGGGGCTGTCAGTGTGCTCCCGGTGTCAGTGTATACAGGGGCTGTCAGTGTGCTCCCGGTGTCAGTGTATACGGGGGCTGTCAGTGTGCTCCCGGTGTCACCGTATACAGGGGCTGTCAGTGTGCTCCCGGTGTCACCGTATACAGGGGCTGTCAGTGTGCTCCCGGCGTCAGTGTATACGGGGGCTGTCAGTGTGCTCCCGGTGTCAGTGTATACAGGGGCTGTCAGTGTGTTCCCGGTGTCACCGTATACAGGGGCTGTCAGTGTGCTCCCGGCGTCAGTGTATACGGGGGCTGTCAGTGTGCTCCCGGTGTCAGTGTATACGGGGGCTGTCAGTGTGTTCCCGGTGTCACCGTATACAGGGGCTGTCAGTGTGCTCCCGGTGTCACCGTATACAGGGGCTGTCAGTGTGCTCCCGGTGTCACCGTATACAGGGGCTGTCAGTGTGCTCCTGGTGTCAGTGTATACAGGGGCTGTCAGTGTGCTCCCGGTGTCAGTGTATACGGGGGCTGTCAGTGTGCTCCCGGTGTCAGTGTATACAGGGGCTGTCAGTGTGCTCCCGGTGTCAGTGTATACTAGGGCTGTCAGTGTGCTCCCGGTGTCAGTGTATACGGGGGCTGTCAGTGTGCTCCCGGTGTCAGTGTATACAGGGGCTGTCAGTGTGCTCCCGGTGTCAGAGTATACAGGGGCTGTCAGTGTGCTCCCGGTGTCAGTGTATACGGGGGCTGTCAGTGTGCTCTTGGTGTCAGTGTATACGGGGGCTGTCAGTGTGCTCCCGGTGTCACCGTATACAGGGGCTGTCAGTGTGCTCCCGGTGTCACCGTATACAGGGGCTGTCAGTGTGCTCCCGGTGTCAGTGTATACGGGGGCTGTCAGTGTGCTCCCGGTGTCAGTGTATACAGGGGCTGTCAGTGTGCTCCCGGTGTCAGTGTATACAGGGGCTGTCAGTGTGCTCCCGGTGTCAGTGTATACGGGGGCTGTCAGTGTGCTCCCGGTGTCAGTGTATACGGGGGCTGTCAGTGTGCTCCCGGTGTCAGTGTATACAGGGGCTGTCAGTGTGCTCCCGGTGTCAGTGTATACGGGGGCTGTCAGTGTGCTCCCGGTGTCACTGTATACAGGGGCTGTCAGTGTGCTCCCGGTGTCACCGTATACAGGGGCTGTCAGTGTGCTCCCGGTGTCAGAGTATACAGGGGCTGTCAGTGTGCTCCCGGTGTCAGTGTATACAGGGGCTGTCAGTGTGCTCCCGGTGTCAGTGTATACGGGGGCTGTCAGTGTATACGGGGGCTGTCAGTGTGCTCCCGGTGTCAGTGTATACGGGGGCTGTCAGTGTGCTCCCGGTGTCACCGTATACAGGGGCTGTCAGTGTGCTCCCGGTGTCAGTGTATACGGGGGCTGTCAGTGTGCTCCCGGTGTCAGTGTATACTGGGGCTGTCAGTGTGCTCCCGGTGTCAGTGTATACAGGGGCAGTCAGTGTGCTCCCGGTGTCAGTGTATACAGGGGCTGTCAGTGTGCTCCCGGTGTCAGTGTGCTCCCGGTGTCAGTGTATACAGGGGCTGTCAGTGTGCTCCCGGTGTCAGTGTATACAGGGGCAGTCAGTGTGCTCCCGGTGTCAGTGTATACGGGGGCTGTCAGTGTGCTCCCGGTGTCAGTGTATACGGGGGCTGTCAGTGTGCTCCCGGTGTCAGTGTATACGGGGGCTGTCAGTGTGCTCCCGGTGTCAGTGTATACAGGGGCTGTCAGTGTGCTCCCGGTGTCAGTGTATACGGGGGCTGTCAGTGTGCTCCCGGTGTCAGTGTATACAGGGGCGGTCAGTGTGCTCCCGGTGTCAGTGTATACAGGGGCTGTCAGTGTGCTCCCGGTGTCAGTGTATACAGGGGCTGTCAGTGTGCTCCCGGTGTCAGTGTATACGGGGGCTGTCAGTGTGCTCCCGGTGTCAGTGTATACGGGGGCTGTCAGTGTGCTCCCGGTGTCAGTGTATACGGGGGCTGTCAGTGTGCTCCCGGTGTCACCGTATACAGGGGCTGTCAGTGTGCTCCCGGTGTCAGTGTATACAGGGGCTGTCAGTGTGCTCCTGGTGTCACCGTATACGGGGGCTGTCAGTGTATACAGGGGCTGTCAGTGTGCTCCCGGTGTCAGTATATACGGGGGCTGTCAGTGTATACAGGGGCTGTCAGTGTGCTCCCGGTGTCACCGTATACGGGGGCTGTCAGTGTGCTCCCGGTGTCAGTGTATACAGGGGCTGTCAGTGTGCTCCCGGTGTCACCGTATACGGGGGCTGTCAGTGTATACAGGGGCTGTCAGTGTGCTCCCGGTGTCAGTGTATACAGGGGCTGTCAGTGTGCTCCCGGTGTCACCGTATACGGGGGCTGTCAGTGTATACAGGGGCTGTCAGTGTGCTCCCGGTGTCAGTGTATACGGGGGCTGTCAGTGTCTACAGGGGCTGTCAGTGTGCTCCCGGTGTCAGTGTATACGGGGGCTGTCAGTGTCTACAGGGGCTGTCAGTGTGCTCCCGGTGTCAGTGTCTACGGGGGCTGTCAGTGTGCTCCCGGTGTCACCGTATACAGGGGCGGTCAGTGTGCTCCCGGTGTCACCGTATACGGGGGCTGTCAGTGTGCTCCCGGTGTCAGTGTATACGGGGGCTGTCAGTGTGCTCCCGGTGTCAGTGTATACGGGGGCTGTCAGTGTGCTCCCGGTGTCAGTGTATACAGGGGCTGTCAGTGTGCTCCCGGTGTCAGTGTATACGGGGGCTGTCAGTGTATACAGGGGCTGTCAGTGTGCTCCCGGTGTCAGTGTATACGGGGGCTGTCAGTGTATACGGGGGCTGTCAGTGTGCTCCCGGTGTCAGTGTATACGGGGTCTGTCAGTGTGCTCCCGGTGTCACCGTATACAGGGGCTGTCAGTTTGCTCCCGGTGTCAGTGTATACGGGGTCTGTCAGTGTGCTCCCGGTGTCACCGTATACAGGGGCTGTCAGTTTGCTCCCGGTGTCAGTGTATACAGGGGCTGTCAGTGTGCTCCCGGTGTCAGTGTATACGGGGGCTGTCAGTGTGCTCCCGGTGTCACCGTATACAGGGGCTGTCAGTGTGCTCCCGGTGTCAGTGTATACGGGGGCTGTCAGTGTGCTCCCGGTGTCACCGTATACAGGGGCTGTCAGTGTGCTCCCGGTGTCAGTGTATACGGGGCTGTCAGTGTGCTCCCGGTGTCAGTGTATACAGGGGCTGTCAGTGTGCTCCCGGTGTCAGTGTATACGGGGGCTGTCAGTGTGCTCCCGGTGTCAGTGTATACGGGGGCTGTCAGTGTGCTCCCGGTGTCACCGTATACGGGGGCTGTCAGTGTGCTCCCGCTGTCAGTGTATACAGGGGCTGTCAGTGTGCTCCCGGTGTCACCGTATACGGGGGCTGTCAGTGTATACAGGGGCTGTCAGTGTATACAGGGGCTGTCAGTGTGCTCCCGGTGTCAGTGTATACGGGGGCTGTCAGTGTATACAGGGGCTGTCAGTGTATACAGGGGCTGTCAGTGTGCTCCCGGTGTCAGTGTATACGGGGGCTGTCAGTGTATACAGGGGCTGTCAGTGTGCTCCCGGTGTCAGTGTATACAGGGGCTGTCAGTGTATACGGGGGCTGTCAGTGTGCTCCCGGTGTCAGTGTATACTAGGGCTGTCAGTGTGCTCCCGGTGTCAGTGTATACAGGGGCTGTCAGTGTGCTCCCGGTGTCAGTGTATACAGGGGCTGTCAGTGTGCTCCCGGTGTCAGTGTCTACGGGGGCTGTCAGTGTGCTCCCGGTGTCAGTGTATACAGGGGCTGTCAGTGTGCTCCCGGTGTCACCGTATACGGGGGCTGTCAGTGTGCTCCCGGTGTCAGCGTATACGGGGGCTGTCAGTGTGCTCCCGGTGTCAGCGTATACGGGGGCTGTCAGTGTGCTCCCGGTGTCAGTGTATACAGGGGCTGTCAGTGTGCTCCCGGTGTCAGTGTATACAGGGGCTGTCAGTGTGCTCCCGGTGTCAGTGTATACGGGGCTGTCAGTGTCCTTCCGGTGTCAGTGTATACAGGGGCTGTCAGTGTGCTCCCGGTGTCAGTGTCTACAGGGGCTGTCAGTGTGCTCCCGGTGTCAGTGTATACAGGGGCTGTCAGTGTGCTCCCGGTGTCAGTGTATACAGGGGCTGTCAGTGTGCTCCCGGTGTCAGTGTATACGGGGGCTGTCAGTGTATACAGGGGCTGTCAGTGTGCTCCCGGTGTCAGTGTATACAGGGGCTGTCAGTGTATACGGGGGCTGTCAGTGTGCTCCCGGTGTCAGTGTATACAGGGGCTGTCAGTGTGCTCCCGGTGTGAGTGTATACAGGGGCTGTCAGTGTGCTCCCGGTGTCAGTGTCTACGGGGGCTGTCAGTGTGCTCCCGGTGTCAGTGTATACAGGGGCTGTCAGTGTGCTCCCGGTGTCACCGTATACGGGGGCTGTCAGTGTGCTCCCGGTGTCAGCGTATACGGGGGCTGTCAGTGTGCTCCCGGTGTCAGCGTATACGGGGGCTGTCAGTGTGCTCCCGGTGTCAGTGTATACGGGGGCTGTCAGTGTGCTCCCGGTGTCAGTGTATACAGGGGCTGTCAGTGTGCTCCCGGTGTCAGTGTATACAGGGGCTGTCAGTGTGCTCCCGGTGTCAGTGTATACGGGGGCTGTCAGTGTCCTTCCGGTGTCAGTGTATACAGGGGCTGTCAGTGTGCTCCCGGTGTCAGTGTCTACAGGGGCTGTCAGTGTGCTCCCGGTGTCAGTGTATACGGGGGCTGTCAGTGTGCTCCCGGTGTCAGTGTATACAGGGGCTGTCAGTGTCCTTCCGGTGTCAGTGTATACAGGGGCTGTCAGTGTGCTCCCGGTGTCACTGTATACAGGGGCTGTCAGTGTGCTCCCGGTGTCAGTGTATACGGGGGCTGTCAGTGTGCTCCCGGTGTCAGTGTATACGGGGGCTGTCAGTGTGCTCCCGGTGTCAGTGTATACAGGGGCTGTCAGTGTGCTCCCGGTGTCAGTGTATACGGGGGCTGTCAGTGTGCTCCCGGTGTCAGTGTATACAGGGGCTGTCAGTGTGCTCCCGGTGTCAGTGTATACAGGGGCTGTCAGTGTGCTCCCGGTGTCAGTGTATACAGGGGCTGTCAGTGTGCTCCCGGTGTCAGTGTATACAGGGGCTGTCAGTGTGCTCCCGGTGTCAGTGTATACAGGGGCTGTCAGTGTGCTCCCGGTGTCAGTGTATACGGGGGCTGTCAGTGTGCTCCCGGTGTCAGTGTATACGGGGGCTGTCAGTGTGCTCCCGGTGTCAGTGTATACAGGGGCTGTCAGTGTGAAGCAGGGTTAATAACCGTTGCCGACAAGTCCCAGGAACAAAACGTCGTATTCAGAAACTGGTTCGGAAATAGCATCAAAGATACTGGGGCAGCGGAGCAACTACCCCCAAAGACAGTCTGATATATATAGATTACATCTCTGTACTGACTATATAATATATCAGAGGTCAGTACAGAGACGTAATAACTGTATAATATATCAGAGGTCAGTACAGAGATGTAATAACTGTATAATATATCAGAGGTCAGTACAGAGATGTAATAACTGTATAATATATCAGAGGTCAGTACAGAGATGTAATAACTGTATAATATATCAGAGGTCAGTACAGAGACGTAATAACTGTATAATATATCAGAGGTCAGTACAGAGATGTAATAACTGTGTATAATATATCAGAGGTCAGTACAGAGATGTAATAACTGTATAATATATCAGAGGTCAGTACAGAGACGTAATAACTGTATAATATATCAGAGGTCAGTACAGAGATGTAATAACTGTGTATAATATATCAGAGGTCAGTACAGAGACGTAATAACTGTATAATATATCAGAGGTCAGTACCGAGATGTAATAACTGTATAATATATCAGAGGTCAGAACAGAGATGTAATAACTGTATAATATATCAGAGGTCAGTACAAAGACGTAATAACTGTATAATATATCAGAGGTCAGTGCAGAGATGTAATAACTGTATAATATATCAGAGGTCAGTACAGAGACGTAATAACTGTATATAATATATCAGAGGTCAGTACAGAGATGTAATAACTGTATATAATATATCAGAGGTCAGTACAGAGATGTAATAACTGTATAATATATCAGAGGTCAGTACAGAAACATAATAACTGTATAATATATCAGAGGTCAGTACAGAGATGTAATAACTGTATAATATATCAGAGGTCAGTACAGAGATGTAATAACTGTATAATATATCAGAGGTCAGTACAGAGATGTAATAACTGTGTATAATATATCAGAGGTCAGTACAGAGATGTAATAACTGTGTATAATATATCAGAGGTCAGTACAGAGACGTAATAACTGTATAATATATCAGAGGTCAGTACAGAGATGTAATAACTGTATAATATATCAGAGGTCAGTACAGAGATGTAATAACTGTGTATAATATATCAGAGGTCAGTACAGAGACGTAATAACTGTATAATATATCAGAGGTCAGTACCGAGATGTAATAACTGTATAATATATCAGAGGTCAGAACAGAGATGTAATAACTGTATAATATATCAGAGGTCAGTGCAGAGATGTAATAACTGTATAATATATCAGAGGTCAGTACAGAGACGTAATAACTGTATATAATATATCAGAGGTCAGTACAGAGATGTAATAACTGTATATAATATATCAGAGGTCAGTACAGAGATGTAATAACTGTATAATATATCAGAGGTCAGTACAGAAACATAATAACTGTATAATATATCAGAGGTCAGTACAGAGATGTAATAACTGTATAATATATCAGAGGTCAGTACAGAGATGTAATAACTGTATAATATATCAGAGGTCAGTACAGAGACGTAATAACTGTATAATATATCAGAGGTCAGTACAGAGATGTAATAACTGTATAATAGCACTGGAAATGTGTCCCTATAGGGTCCCTCTCTCTGCACTCCCCTTTAGGTGCAGTCAGTATGGCAGCCGTCAGTGTCCCTATAGGGTCCCTCTCTCTGCTCTCCCCTTTAGGTGCAGTCAGTATGGCAGCCGTCAGTGTCCCTATAGGGTCCCTCTCTCTGCTCTCCCCTTTAGGTGCAGTCAGTATGGCAGCCGTCAGTGTCCTATAGGGTCCCTCTCTCTGCTCTCCCCTTTAGGTGCAGTCAGTATGGCAGCCGTCAGTGTCCTATAGGGTCCCTCTCTCTGCACTCCCCTTTAGGTGCAGTCAGTATGGCAGCCGTCAGTGTCCTATAGGGTCCCTCTCTCTGCTCTCCCCTTTAGGTGCAGTCAGTATGGCAGCCGTCAGTGTCCTATAGGGTCCCTCTCTCTGCTCTCCCCTTTAGGTGCAGTCAGTATGGCAGCCGTCAGTGTCCCTATAGGGTCCCTCTCTCTGCTCTCCCCTTTAGGTGCAGTCAGTATGGCAGCCGTCAGTGTCCTATAGGGTCCCTCTCTCTGCACTCCCCTTTAGGTGCAGTCAGTATGGCAGCCGTCAGTGTCCCTATAGGGTCCCTCTCTCTGCTCTCCCCTTTAGGTGCAGTCAGTATGGCAGCCGTCAGTGTCCTATAGGGTCCCTCTCTCTGCTCTCCCCTTTAGGTGCAGTCAGTATGGCAGCCGTCAGTGTCCTATAGGGTCCCTCTCTCTGCTCTCCCCTTTAGGTGCAGTCAGTATGGCAGCCGTCACTGTCCTATAGGGTCCCTCTCACTGCTCTCCCCTTTAGGTGCAGTCAGTATGGCAGCCGTCAGTGTCCTATAGGGTCCCTCTCTCTGCACTCCCCTTTAGGTGCAGTCAGTATGGCAGCCGTCAGTGTCCCTATAGGGTCCCTCTCTCTGCTCTCCCCTTTAGGTGCAGTCAGTATGGCAGCCGTCAGTGTCCTATAGGGTCCCTCTCTATGCACTCCCCTTTAGGTGCAGTCAGTATGGCAGCCGTCAGTGTCCCTATAGGGTCCCTCTCTCTGCTCTCCCCTTTAGGTGCAGTCAGTATGGCAGCCGTCAGTGTCCTATAGGGTCCCTCTCTCTGCTCTCCCCTTTAGGTGCAGTCAGTATGGCAGCCGTCAGTGTCCCTATAGGGTCCCTCTCTCTGCTCTCCCCTTTAGGTGCAGTCAGTATGGCAGCCGTCAGTGTCCTATAGGGTCCCTCTCTGTGCTCTCCCCTTTAGGTGCAGTCAGTATGGCAGCCGTCAGTGTCCTATAGGGTCCCTCTCTCTGCACTCCCCTTTAGGTGCAGTCAGTATGGCAGCCGTCAGTGTCCCTATAGGGTCCCTCTCTCTGCTCTCCCCTTTAGGTGCAGTCAGTATGGCAGCCGTCAGTGCCTATAGGGTCCCTCTCTCTGCACTCCCCTTTAGGTGCAGTCAGTATGGCAGCCGTCAGTGTCCTATAGGGTCCCTCTCTCTGCACTCCCCTTTAGGTGCAGTCAGTATGGCAGCCGTCAGTGTCCCTATAGGGTCCCTCTCTCTGCTCTCCCCTTTAGGTGCAGTCAGTATGGCAGCCGTCAGTGTCCCTATAGGGTCCCTCTCTCTGCTCTCCCCTTTAGGTGCAGTCAGTAAGGCAGCCGTCAGTGTCCCTATAGGGTCCCTCTCTCTGCTCTCCCCTTTAGGTGCAGTCAGTATGGCAGCCGTCAGTGTCCTATAGGGTCCCTCTCTCTGCTCTCCCCTTTAGGTGCAGTCAGTATGGCAGCCGTCAGTGTCCCTATAGGGTCCCTCTCTCTGCTCTCCCCTTTAGGTGCAGTCAGTATGGCAGCCGTCAGTGTCCCTATAGGGTCCCTCTCTCTGCTCTCCCCTTTAGGTGCAGTCAGTATGGCAGCCGTCAGTGTCCCTATAGGGTCCCTCTCTCTGCTCTCCCCTTTAGGTGCAGTCAGTATGGCAGCCGTCAGTGTCCCTATAGGGTCCCTCTCTCTGCACTCCCCTTTAGGTGCAGTCAGTATGGCAGCCGTCAGTGTCCTATAGGGTCCCTCTCTGTGCTCTCCCCTTTAGGTGCAGTCAGTATGGCAGCCGTCAGTGTCCTATAGGGTCCCTCTCTCTGCTCTCCCCTTTAGGTGCAGTCAGTATGGCAGCCGTCAGTGTCCCTATAGGGTCCCTCTCTCTGCACTCCCCTTTAGGTGCAGTCAGTATGGCAGCCGTCAGTGTCCTATAGGGTCCCTCTCTCTGCACTCCCCTTTAGGTGCAGTCAGTATGGCAGCCGTCAGTGTCCTATAGGGTCCCTCTCTCTGCACTCCCCTTTAGGTGCAGTCAGTATGGCAGCCGTCAGTGTCCCTATAGGGTCCCTCTCTCTGCTCTTCCCTTTAGGTGCAGTCAGTATGGCAGCCGTCAGTGTCCCTATAGGGTCCCTCTCTCTGCTCTCCCCTTTAGGTGCAGTCAGTATGGCAGCCGTCAGTGTCCCTATAGGGTCCCTCTCTCTGCTCTCCCCTTTAGGTGCAGTCAGTATGGCAGCCGTCAGTGTCCCTATATGGTCCCTCTCTCTGCTCTCCCCTTTAGGTGCAGTCAGTATGGCAGCCGTCAGTGTCCCTATAGGGTCCCTCTCTCTGCTCTCCCCTTTAGGTGCAGTCAGTATGGCAGCCGTCAGTGTCCCTATAGGGTCCCTCTCTCTGCACTCCCCTTTAGGTGCAGTCAGTATGGCAGCCGTCAGTGTCCCTATAGGGTCCCTCTCTCTGCTCTCCCCTTTAGGTGCAGTCAGTATGGCAGCCGTCAGTGTCCCTATAGGGTCCCTCTCTCTGCTCTCCCCTTTAGGTGCAGTCAGTATGGCAGCCGTCAGTGTCCCTATAGGGTCCCTCTCTCTGCTTTCCCCTTTAGGTGCAGTCAGTATGGCAGCCGTCAGTGTCCTATAGGGTCCCTCTCTCTGCTCTCCCCTTTAGGTGCAGTCAGTATGGCAGCCGTCAGTGTCCTATAGGGTCCCTCTCTCTGCACTCCCCTTTAGGTGCAGTCAGTATGGCAGCCGTCAGTGTCCTATAGGGTCCCTCTCTCTGCACTCCCCTTTAGGTGCAGTCAGTATGGCAGCCGTCAGTGTCCTATAGGGTCCCTCTCTCTGCTCTCCCCTTTAGGTGCAGTCAGTATGGCAGCCGTCAGTGTCCCTATAGGGTCCCTCTCTCTGCTCTCCCCTTTAGGTGCAGTCAGTATGGCAGCCGTCACTGTCCTATAGGGTCCCTCTCTCTGCTCTCCCCTTTAGGTGCAGTCAGTATGGCAGCCGTCAGTGTCCCTATAGGGTCCCTCTCTCTGCACTCCCCTTTAGGTGCAGTCAGTATGGCAGCCGTCAGTGTCCCTATAGGGTCCCTCTCTCTGCTCTCCCCTTTAGGTGCAGTCAGTATGGCAGCCGTCAGTGTCCCTATAGGGTCCCTCTCTCTGCTCTCCCCTTTAGGTGCAGTCAGTATGGCAGCCGTCAGTGTCCTATAGGGTCCCTCTCTCTGCTCTCCCCTTTAGGTGCAGTCAGTATGGCAGCCGTCAGTGTCCTATAGGGTCCCTCTCTCTGCTCTCCCCTTTAGGTGCAGTCAGTATGGCAGCCGTCAGTGTCCTATAGGGTCCCTCTCTCTGCACTCCCCTTTAGGTGCAGTCAGTATGGCAGCCGTCAGTGTCCCTATAGGGTCCCTCTCTCTGCTCTCCCCTTTAGGTGCAGTCAGTATGGCAGCCGTCAGTGTCCCTATAGGGTCCCTCTCTCTGCTCTCCCCTTTAGGTGCAGTCAGTATGGCAGCCGTCAGTGCCCTATAGGGTCCCTCTCTCTGCTCTCCCCTTTAGGTGCAGTCAGTATGGCAGCCGTCAGTGTCCTATAGGGTCCCTCTCTCTGCTCTCCCCTTTAGGTGCAGTCAGTATGGCAGCCGTCAGTGTCCTATAGGGTCCCTCTCTCTGCTCTCCCCTTTAGGTGCAGTCAGTATGGCAGCCGTCAGTGTCCCTATAGGGTCCCTCTCTGTGCTCTCCCCTTTAGGTGCAGTCAGTATGGCAGCCGTCAGTGTCCTATAGGGTCCCTCTCTCTGCTCTCCCCTTTAGGTGCAGTCAGTATGGCAGCCGTCAATGTCCCTATAGGGTCCCTCTCTCTGCACTCCCCTTTAGGTGCAGTCAGTATGGCAGCCGTCAGTGTCCTATAGGGTCCCTCTCTCTGCTCTCCCCTTTAGGTGCAGTCAGTATGGCAGCCGTCAGTGTCCTATAGGGTCCCTCTCTCTGCTCTCCCCTTTAGGTGCAGTCAGTATGGCAGCCGTCAGTGTCCTATAGGGTCCCTCTCTGTGCTCTCCCCTTTAGGTGCAGTCAGTATGGCAGCCGTCAGTGTCCCTATAGGGTCCCTCTCTCTGCTCTCCCCTTTAGGTGCAGTCAGTATGGCAGCCGTCAGTGTCCCTATAGGGTCCCTCTCTCTGCTCTCCCCTTTAGGTGCAGTCAGTATGGCAGCCGTCAGTGTCCCTATAGGGTCCCTCTCTCTGCTCTCCCCTTTAGGTGCAGTCAGTATGGCAGCCGTCAGTGTCCTATAGGGTCCCTCTCTCTGCTCTCCCCTTTAGGTGCAGTCAGTATGGCAGCCGTCAGTGTCCTATAGGGTCCCTCTCTCTGCTCTCCCCTTTAGGTGCAGTCAGTATGGCAGCCGTCAGTGTCCCTATAGGGTCCCTCTCTCTGCTCTCCCCTTTAGGTGCAGTCAGTATGGCAGCCGTCAGTGTCCTATAGGGTCCCTCTCTCTGCTCTCCCCTTTAGGTGCAGTCAGTATGGCAGCCGTCAGTGTCCTATAGGGTCCCTCTCTCTGCTCTCCCCTTTAGGTGCAGTCAGTATGGCAGCCGTCAGTGTCCCTATAGGGTCCCTCTCTCTGCTCTCCCCTTTAGGTGCAGTCAGTATGGCAGCCGTCAGTGTCCTATAGGGTCCCTCTCTCTGCTCTCCCCTTTAGGTGCAGTCAGTATGGCAGCCGTCAGTGTCCTATAGGGTCCCCCTCTCTGCTCTCCCCTTTAGGTGCAGTCAGTATGGCAGCCGTCAGTGTCCTATAGGGTCCCTCTCTCTGCTCTCCCCTTTAGGTGCAGTCAGTATGGCAGCCGTCAGTGTCCCTATAGGGTCCCTCTCTCTGCACTCCCCTTTAGGTGCAGTCAGTATGGCAGCCGTCAGTGTCCCTATAGGGTCCCTCTCTCTGCTCTCCTCTTTAGGTGCAGTCAGTATGGCAGCCGTCAGTGTCCTATAGGGTCCCTCTCTCTGCTCTCCCCTTTAGGTGCAGTCAGTATGGCAGCCGTCAGTGTCCCTATAGGGTCCCTCTCTCTGCTCTCCCCTTTAGGTGCAGTCAGTATGGCAGCCGTCAGTGTCCTATAGGGTCCCTCTCTCTGCTCTCCCCTTTAGGTGCAGTCAGTATGGCAGCCGTCAGTGTCCCTATAGGGTCCCTCTCTCTGCTCTCCCCTTTAGGTGCAGTCAGTATGGCAGCCGTCAGTGTCCCTATAGGGTCCCTCTCTCTGCTCTCCCCTTTAGGTGCAGTCAGTATGGCAGCCGTCAGTGTCCCTATAGGGTCCCTCTCTCTGCTCTCCCCTTTAGGTGCAGTCAGTATGGCAGCCGTCAGTGTCCCTATAGGGTCCCTCTCTCTGCTCTCCCCTTTAGGTGCAGTCAGTATGGCAGCCGTCAGTGTCCTATAGGGTCCCTCTCTCTGCTCTCCCCTTTAGGTGCAGTCAGTATGGCAGCCGTCAGTGTCCTATAGGGTCCCTCTCTCTGCACTCCCCTTTAGGTGCAGTCAGTATGGCAGCCGTCAGTGTCCCTATAGGGTCCCTCTCTCTGCACTCCCCTTTAGGTGCAGTCAGTATGGCAGCCGTCAGTGTCCTATAGGGTCCCTCTCTCTGCTCTCCCCTTTAGGTGCAGTCAGTATGGCAGCCGTCAGTGTCCCTATAGGGTCCCTCTCTCTGCTCTCCCCTTTAGGTGCAGTCAGTATGGCAGCCGTCAGTGTCCCTATAGGGTCCCTCTCTCTGCTCTCCCCTTTAGGTGCAGTCAGTATGGCAGCCGTCAGTGTCCCTATAGGGTCCCTCTCTCTGCTCTCCCCTTTAGGTGCAGTCAGTATGGCAGCCGTCAGTGTCCTATAGGGTCCCTCTCTCTGCTCTCCCCTTTAGGTGCAGTCAGTATGGCAGCCGTCAGTGTCCCTATAGGGTCCCTCTCTCTGCTCTCCCCTTTAGGTGCAGTCAGTATGGCAGCCGTCAGTGTCCTATAGGGTCCCTCTCTCTGCTCTCCCCTTTAGGTGCAGTCAGTATGGCAGCCGTCAGTGTCCCTATAGGGTCCCTCTCTCTGCTCTCCCCTTTAGGTGCAGTCAGTATGGCAGCCGTCAGTGTCCCTATAGGGTCCCTCTCTCTGCTCTCCCCTTTAGGTGCAGTCAGTATGGCAGCCGTCAGTGTCCTATAGGGTCCCTCTCTCTGCTCTCCCCTTTAGGTGCAGTCAGTATGGCAGCCGTCAGTGTCCTATAGGGTCCCTCTCTCTGCACTCCCCTTTAGGTACAGTCAGTATGGCAGCCGTCAGTGTCCTATAGGGTCCCTCTCTCTGCTCTCCCCTTTAGGTGCAGTCAGTATGGCAGCCGTCAGTGTCCTATAGGGTCCCTCTCTCTGCTCTCCCCTTTAGGTGCAGTCAGTATGGCAGCCGTCAGTGTCCCTATAGGGTCCCTCTCTCTGCTCTCCCCTTTAGGTGCAGTCAGTATGGCAGCCGTCAGTGTCCCTATAGGGTCCCTCTCTCTGCACTCCCCTTTAGGTGCAGTCAGTATGGCAGCCGTCAGTGTCCCTATAGGGTCCCTCTCTCTGCTCTCCCCTTTAGGTGCAGTCAGTATGGCAGCCGTCAGTGTCCCTATAGGGTCCCTCTCTCTGCACTCCCCTTTAGGTGCAGTCAGTATGGCAGCCGTCAGTGTCCCTATAGGGTCCCTCTCTCTGCACTCCCCTTTAGGTGCAGTCAGTATGGCAGCCGTCAGTGTCCTATAGGGTCCCTCTCTCTGCTCTCCCCTTTAGGTGCAGTCAGTATGGCAGCCGTCAGTGTCCCTATAGGGTCCCTCTCTCTGCTCTCCCCTTTAGGTGCAGTCAGTATGGCAGCCGTCAGTGTCCCTATAGGGTCCCTCTCTCTGCACTCCCCTTTAGGTACAGTCAGTATGGCAGCCGTCAGTGTCCTATAGGGTCCCTCTCTCTGCTCTCCCCTTTAGGTGCAGTCAGTATGGCAGCCGTCAGTGTCCTATAGGGTCCCTCTCTCTGCTCTCCCCTTTAGGTGCAGTCAGTATGGCAGCCGTCAGTGTCCCTATAGGGTCCCTCTCTCTGCTCTCCCCTTTAGGTGCAGTCAGTATGGCAGCCGTCAGTGTCCCTATAGGGTCCCTCTCTCTGCACTCCCCTTTAGGTGCAGTCAGTATGGCAGCCGTCAGTGTCCCTATAGGGTCCCTCTCTGTGCTCTCCCCTTTAGGTGCAGTCAGTATGGCAGCCGTCAGTGTCCTATAGGGTCCCTCTCTCTGCTCTCCCCTTTAGGTGCAGTCAGTATGGCAGCCGTCAGTGTCCCTATAGGGTCCCTCTCTCTGCACTCCCCTTTAGGTGCAGTCAGTATGGCAGCCGTCAGTGTCCCTATAGGGTCCCTCTCTCTGCACTCCCCTTTAGGTGCAGTCAGTATGGCAGCCGTCAGTGTCCTATAGGGTCCCTCTCTCTGCTCTCCCCTTTAGGTGCAGTCAGTATGGCAGCCGTCAGTGTCCCTATAGGGTCCCTCTCTCTGCTCTCCCCTTTAGGTGCAGTCAGTATGGCAGCCGTCAGTGTCCCTATAGGGTCCCTCTCTCTGCTCTCCCCTTTAGGTGCAGTCAGTATGGCAGCCGTCAGTGTCCTATAGGGTCCCTCTCTCTGCTCTCCCCTTTAGGTGCAGTCAGTATGGCAGCCGTCAGTGTCCTATAGGGTCCCTCTCTCTGCTCTCCCCTTTAGGTGCAGTCAGTATGGCAGCCGTCAGTGTCCCTATAGGGTCCCTCTCTCTGCTCTCCCCTTTAGGTGCAGTCAGTATGGCAGCCGTCAGTGTCCCTATAGGGTCCCTCTCTCTGCTCTCCCCTTTAGGTGCAGTCAGTATGGCAGCCGTCAGTGTCCCTATAGGGTCCCTCTCTCTCTGCACTCCCCTTTAGGTGCAGTCAGTATAGCAGCCGTCAGTGTCCCTATAGGGTCCCTCTCTCTGCTCTCCCCTTTAGGTGCAGTCAGTATGGCAGCCGTCAGTGTCCTATAGGGTCCCTCTCTCTGCTCTAACCTTTAGGTGCAGTCAGTATGGCAGCCGTCAGTGTCCCTATAGGGTCCCTCTCTCTGCTCTCCCCTTTAGGTGCAGTCAGTATGGCAGCCGTCAGTGTCCCTATAGGGTCCCTCTCTCTGCTCTCCCCTTTAGGTGCAGTCAGTATGGCAGCCGTCAGTGTCCCTATAGGGTCCCTCTCTCTGCTCTCCCCTTTAGGTGCAGTCAGTATGGCAGCCGTCAGTGTCCCTATAGGGTCCCTCTCTCTGCACTCCCCTTTAGGTGCAGTCAGTATGGCAGCCGTCAGTGTCCCTATAGGGTCCCTCTCTCTGCTCTCCCCTTTAGGTGCAGTCAGTATGGCAGCCGTCAGTGTCCTATAGGGTCCCTCTCTCTGCACTCCCCTTTAGGTGCAGTCAGTATGGCAGCCGTCAGTGTCCCTATAGGGTCCCTCTCTCTGCTCTCCCCTTTAGGTGCAGTCAGTATGGCAGCCGTCAGTGTCCTATAGGGTCCCTCTCTCTGCACTCCCCTTTAGGTGCAGTCAGTATGGCAGCCGTCAGTGTCCTATAGGGTCCCTCTCTCTGCTCTCCCCTTTAGGTGCAGTCAGTATGGCAGCCGTCAGTGTCCCTATAGGGTCCCTCTCTCTGCTCTCCCCTTTAGGTGCAGTCAGTATGGCAGCCGTCAGTGTCCCTATAGGGTCCCTCTCTCTGCTCTCCCCTTTAGGTGCAGTCAGTATGGCAGCCGTCAGTGTCCCTATAGGGTCCCTCTCTCTGCTCTCCCCTTTAGGTGCAGTCAGTATGGCAGCCGTCAGTGTCCCTATAGGGTCCCTCTCTCTGCACTCCCCTTTAGGTGCAGTCAGTATGGCAGCCGTCAGTGTCCCTATAGGGTCCCTCTCTCTGCTTTCCCCTTTAGGTGCAGTCAGTATGGCAGCCGTCAGTGTCCTATAGGGTCCCTCTCTCTGCTCTCCCCTTTAGGTGCAGTCAGTATGGCAGCCGTCAGTGTCCCTATAGGGTCCCTCTCTCTGCTCTCCCCTTTAGGTGCAGTCAGTATGGCAGCCGGCAGTGTCCCTATAGGGTCCCTCTCTCTGCTCTCCCCTTTAGGTGCAGTCAGTATGGCAGCCGTCAGTGTCCCTATAGGGTCCCTCTCTCTGCTCTCCCCTTTAGGTGCAGTCAGTATGGCAGCCGTCAGTGTCCTATAGGGTCCCTCTCTCTGCTCTCCCCTTTAGGTGCAGTCAGTATGGCAGCCGTCAGTGTCCTTTAGGGTCCCTCTCTCTGCTCTCCCCTTTAGGTGCAGTCAGTATGGCAGCCGTCAGTGTCCCTATAGGGTCCCTCTCTCTGCTCTCCCCTTTAGGTGCAGTCAGTATGGCAGCCGTCAGTGTCCTATAGGGTCCCTCTCTCTGCTCTCCCCTTTAGGTGCAGTCAGTATGGCAGCCGTCAGTGTCCCTATAGGGTCCCTCTCTCTGCTCTCCCCTTTAGGTGCAGTCAGTATGGCAGCCGTCAGTGTCCTATAGGGTCCCTCTCTCTGCTCTCCCCTTTAGGTGCAGTCAGTATGGCAGCCGTCAGTGTCCTATAGGGTCCCTCTCTCTGCTCTCCCCTTTAGGTGCAGTCAGTATGGCAGCCGTCAGTGTCCCTATAGGGTCCCTCTCTGTGCTCTCCCCTTTAGGTGCAGTCAGTATGGCAGCCGTCAGTGTCCTATAGGGTCCCTCTCTCTGCTCTCCCCTTTAGGTGCAGTCAGTATGGCAGCCGTCAGTGTCCCTATAGGGTCCCTCTCTCTGCACTCCCCTTTAGGTGCAGTCAGTATGGCAGCCGTCAGTGTCCTATAGGGTCCCTCTCTCTGCTCTCCCCTTTAGGTGCAGTCAGTATGGCAGCCGTCAGTGTCCTATAGGGTCCCTCTCTCTGCACTCCCCTTTAGGTGCAGTCAGTATGGCAGCCGTCAGTGTCCCTATAGGGTCCCTCTCTCTGCTTTCCCCTTTAGGTGCAGTCAGTATGGCAGCCGTCAGTGTCCTATAGGGTCCCTCTCTCTGCTCTCCCCTTTAGGTGCAGTCAGTATGGCAGCCGTCAGTGTCCTATAGGGTCCCTCTCTCTGCTCTCCCCTTTAGGTGCAGTCAGTATGGCAGCCGTCAGTGTCCTATAGGGTCCCTCTCTCTGCTCTCCCCTTTAGGTGCAGTCAGTATGGCAGCCGTCAGTGTCCTATAGGGTCCCTCTCTCTGCTCTCCCCTTTAGGTGCAGTCAGTATGGCAGCCGTCAGTGTCCCTATAGGGTCCCTCTCTCTGCTCTCCCCTTTAGGTGCAGTCAGTATGGCAGCCGTCAGTGTCCCTATAGGGTCCCTCTCTCTGCTCTCCCCTTTAGGTGCAGTCAGTATGGCAGCCGTCAGTGTCCCTATAGGGTCCCTCTCTCTGCTCTCCCCTTTAGGTGCAGTCAGTATGGCAGCCGTCAGTGTCCCTATAGGGTCCCTCTCTCTGCTCTCCCCTTTAGGTGCAGTCAGTATGGCAGCCGTCAGTGTCCTATAGGGTCCCTCTCTCTGCTCTCCCCTTTAGGTGCAGTCAGTATGGCAGCCGTCAGTGTCCCTATAGGGTCCCTCTCTCTGCTCTCCCCTTTAGGTGCAGTCAGTATGGCAGCCGTCAGTGTCCTATAGGGTCCCTCTCTCTGCACTCCCCTTTAGGTGCAGTCAGTATGGCAGCCGTCAGTGTCCCTATAGGGTCCCTCTCTCTGCTCTCCCCTTTAGGTGCAGTCAGTATGGCAGCCGTCAGTGTCCTATAGGGTCCCTCTCTCTGCTCTCCCCTTTAGGTGCAGTCAGTATGGCAGCCGTCAGTGTCCCTATAGGGTCCCTCTCTCTGCTCTCCCCTTTAGGTGCAGTCAGTATGGCAGCCGTCAGTGTCCCTATAGGGTCCCTCTCTCTGCTCTCCCCTTTAGGTGCAGTCAGTATGGCAGCCGTCAGTGTCCTATAGGGTCCCTCTCTCTGCTCTCCCCTTTAGGTGCAGTCAGTATGGCAGCCGTCAGTGTCCCTATAGGGTCCCTCTCTCTGCTCTCCCCTTTAGGTGCAGTCAGTATGGCAGCCGTCAGTGTCCTATAGGGTCCCTCTCTCTGCTCTCCCCTTTAGGTGCAGTCAGTATGGCAGCCGTCAGTGTCCCTATAGGGTCCCTCTCTCTGCTCTCCCCTTTAGGTGCAGTCAGTATGGCAGCCGTCAGTGTCCTATAGGGTCCCTCTCTCTGCTCTCCCCTTTAGGTGCAGTCAGTATGGCAGCTGTCAGTGTCCCTATAGGGTCCCTCTCTCTGCTCTCCCCTTTAGGTGCAGTCAGTATGGCAGCCGTCAGTGTCCTATAGGGTCCCTCTCTCTGCTCTCCCCTTTAGGTGCAGTCAGTATGGCAGCCGTCAGTGTCCTATAGGGTCCCTCTCTCTGCTCTCCCCTTTAGGTGCAGTCAGTATGGCAGCCGTCAGTGTCCTATAGGGTCCCCCTCTCTGCTCTCCCCTTTAGGTGCAGTCAGTATGGCAGCCGTCAGTGTCCTATAGGGTCCCTCTCTCTGCTCTCCCCTTTAGGTGCAGTCAGTATGGCAGCCGTCAGTGTCCCTATAGGGTCCCTCTCTCTGCTCTCCCCTTTAGGTGCAGTCAGTATGGCAGCCGTCAGTGTCCTATAGGGTCCCTCTCTCTGCTCTCCCCTTTAGGTGCAGTCAGTATGGCAGCCGTCAGTGTCCCTATAGGGTCCCTCTCTCTGCTCTCCCCTTTAGGTGCAGTCAGTATGGCAGCCGTCAGTGTCCTATAGGGTCCCTCTCTCTGCTCTCCCCTTTAGGTGCAGTCAGTATGGCAGCCGTCAGTGTCCTATAGGGTCCCTCTCTCTGCTCTCCCCTTTAGGTGCAGTCAGTATGGCAGCCGTCAGTGTCCCTATAGGGTCCCTCTCTCTGCTCTCCCCTTTAGGTGCAGTCAGTATGGCAGCCGTCAGTGTCCTATAGGGTCCCTCTCTCTGCTCTCCCCTTTAGGTGCAGTCAGTATGGCAGCCGTCAGTGTCCCTATAGGGTCCCTCTCTCTGCTCTCCCCTTTAGGTGCAGTCAGTATGGCAGCCGTCAGTGTCCCTATAGGGTCCCTCTCTCTGCACTCCCCTTTAGGTACAGTCAGTATGGCAGCCGTCAGTGTCCTATAGGGTCCCTCTCTCTGCTCTCCCCTTTAGGTGCAGTCAGTATGGCAGCCGTCAGTGTCCTATAGGGTCCCTCTCTCTGCTCTCCCCTTTAGGTGCAGTCAGATGTCTGGCAATCAATCTCTGTGCGATTATAACTAACACAGAGGTTGTCAGATAGATTTCCGAAGCAGATGTCGGAGGAGAGGGCAGAGGTCACGGGGACCCCCCCCTTTTAGGGCCGGCAGCTTTCTGCACCTGACAGTTTGTAGATATTTAGTGAAATCCCCTGCACCCCTCTTCCCGTGCCCACTGCGGGGGGCTTCCATGTACCCATGTGATGTCATGGGGCACTGACTTGTGGGATCAGTAGGAACGAGGGCAGAAAGGTCCCATCCGGAACCTCCCTAAATAGAAGGACAGGAGGGAAGGGGATGTGAAGGTGAATCCTCAGCATCCTCTGTGCAGAGACAGCAGCAGAGATAGGTGCAGAGTGGTGCTGCTGCTGCGGAGGAGGGGCAGGTGCCGGTACAGGGGGAGGAGTGTGCGCGCTTGGATGTTATACAAGATGCCACCTCAGGATGAGCAGGGACCAGCGCGCCAGACACACAGGAACCTCCAGTCCTGCCCAAGGTCAGTGGGACACACACTTGTCTGTATACATGGGGGGCACACGTCCTGTACCCGAGGGTGAGCGCACACTGCTGTGCCCGTGGCATCATCCTAGGGCTGTAGGGACAGGATGGAAGATATGCTGCACGTATTATACAGTATAATATACAGCGTGGGAATGGAGCATAGTGTGTAATGTAGTGTGCAGGAAAGGTGAGCGGAGCGCGGTCCACAGCGTACGACAGGTGAGCGGAGCGCGGTCCACAGCGTACGACAGGTGAGCAGAGCGCGGTCCACAGCGTACGACAGGTGAGCAGAGCGCGGTCCACAGCGTACGACAGGTGAGCAGAGCGCGGTCCACAGCGTACGACAGGTGAGCAGAGCGCGGTCCACAGCGTACGACAGGTGAGCAGAGCGCGGTCCACAGCGTACGACAGGTGAGCAGAGAGCGGTCCACAGCGTACGACAGGTGAGCGGAGCGCGGTCCACAGCGTACGACAGGTGAGCAGAGAGCGGTCCACAGCGTACGACAGGTGAGCGGAGCGCGGTCCACAGCGTACAACAGGTGAGCGGAGCGCGGTCCACAGCGTACAACAGGTGAGCGGAGCGCGGTCCACAGCGTACAACAGGTGAGCGGAGCGCGGTCCACAGCGTACGACAGGTGAGCAGAGCGCGGTCCACAGCGTACGACAGGTAAGCGGAGCGCGGTCCACAGCGTACAACAGGTGAGCGGAGCGCGGTCCACAGCGTACAACAGGTGAGCAGAGCGCAGTCCACAGCGTACGACAGGTGAGCGGAGCGCGGTCCACAGCGTACGACAGGTGAGCAGAGAGCGCGGTCCACAGCGTACAACAGGTGAGCAGAGCGCGGTCCACAGCGTACGACAGGTGAGCAGAGCGCGGTCCACAGCGTACGACAGGTGAGCGGAGCGCGGTCCACAGCGTACAACAGGTGAGCGGAGCGCGGTCCACAGCGTACAACAGGTGAGCGGAGCGCGGTCCACAGCGTACGACAGGTGAGCGGAGCGCGGTCCACAGCGTACGACAGGTGAGCGGAGCGCGGTCCACAGCGTACGACAGGTAAGCGGAGCGCGGTCCACAGCGTACAACAGGTGAGCAGAGCGCGGTCCACAGCGTACAACAGGTGAGCGGAGCGCGGTCCACAGCGTACAACAGGTGAGCGGAGCTCAGTCCACAGCGTACGACAGGTGAGCAGAGCGCGGTCCACAGCGTACGACAGGTGAGCAGAGAGCGCGGTCCACAGCGTACAAAAGGTGAGCGGAGCGCGGTCCACAGCGTACAACAGGTGAGCGGAGCGCGGTCCACAGCGTACAACAGGTGAGCGGAGCGCGGTCCACAGCGTACAACAGGTGAGCGGAGCGCGGTCCACAGCGTACAACAGGTGAGCAGAGCGCAGTCCACAGCGTACAACAGGTGAGCAGAGCGCGGTCCACAGCGTACAACAGGTGAGCGGAGCGCGGTCCACAGCGTACGACAGGTGAGCGGAGCGCGGTCCACAGCGTACGACAGGTGAGCGGAGCGCGGTCCACAGCGTACGACAGGTGAGCGGAGCGCGGTCCACAGCGTACAACAGGTGAGCGGAGCGCGGTCCACAGCGTACGACAGGTGAGCAGAGCGCGGTCCACAGCGTACGACAGGTGAGCGGAGCGCGGTCCACAGCGTACGACAGGTGAGCGGAGCGCGGTCCACAGCGTACAACAGGTGAGCAGAGCGCGGTCCGCAGCATGCGGCAGGTGAGCAGAGCGCGGTCCACAGCGTACGACAGGTGAGCAGAGCGCGGTCCACAGCGTACAACAGGTGAGCGGAGCGCGGTCCACAGCGTACAACAGGTGAGCGGAGCGCGGTCCACAGCGTACGACAGGTGAGCGGAGCGCGGTCCACAGCGTACGACAGGTGAGCGGAGCGCGGTCCACAGCGTACGACAGGTGAGCGGAGCGCGGTCCACAGCGTACGACAGGTGAGCGGAGCGCGGTCCACAGCGTACGACAGGTGAGCGGAGCGCGGTCCACAGCGTACGACAGGTGAGCGGAGCGCGGTCCACAGCGTACGACAGGTGAGCGGAGCGCGGTCCACAGCGTACGACAGGTGAGCGGAGCGCGGTCCACAGCGTACGACAGGTGAGCGGAGCGCGGTCCACAGCGTACGACAGGTGAGCGGAGCGCGGTCCACAGCGTACGACAGGTGAGCGGAGCGCGGTCCACAGCGTACGACAGGTGAGCAGAGCGCGGTCCACAGCGTACGACAGGTGAGCGGAGCGCGGTCCACAGCGTACGACAGGTGAGCGGAGCGCGGTCCACAGCGTACGACAGGTGAGCGGAGCGCGGTCCACAGCGTACGACAGGTGAGCAGAGCGCGGTCCACAGCGTACGACAGGTGAGCAGAGCGCGGTCCACAGCGTACGACAGGTGAGCAGAGCGCGGTCCACAGCTTACGACAGGTGAGCAGAGCGCGGTCCACAGCGTACGACAGGTGAGCAGAGCGCGGTCCACAGCGTACGACAGGTGAGCAGAGCGCGGTCCACAGCTTACGACAGGTGAGCAGAGCGCGGTCCACAGCGTACGACAGGTGAGCAGAGCGCGGTCCACAGCGTACGACAGGTGAGCAGAGCGCGGTCCACAGCGTACGACAGGTGAGCAGAGCGCAGTCTGCGTGGAACAGGTGAGCAGAGCGCGGTCCACAGCATACGACAGGTGAGCAGAGCGCAGTCCACAGCGTACAACAGGTGATCGGAGCACGGTCCACAGCGTACAACAGGTGAGCGGAGCGCGGTCCACAGCGTACAACAGGTGAGCAGAGCGCGGTCCACAGCGTACAACAGGTGAGCGGAGCGCGGTCCACAGCGTACAACAGGTGAGCGGAGCGCGGTCCACAGCGTACGACAGGTGAGCAGAGCGCGGTCCACAGCGTACAACAGGTGAGCGGAGCGCGGTCCACAGCGTACGACAGGTGAGCAGAGAGCGCAGTCCACAGCGTACAACAGGTGAGCAGAGCGCAGTCCACAGCGTACGACAGGTGAGCAGAGCGCGGTCCACAGCGTACGACAGGTGAGCATCGCGCAGTCCACAGCGTACGACAGGTGATCGGAGCGCGGTCCACAGCGTACAACAGGTGAGGGGAGCACAGTCCACAGCGTACGACAGGTGAGCAGAGCGCAGTCCACAGCGTACGACAGGTGAGCAGAGCGCGGTCCACTGAGTACAACAGGTGAGCAAAGCGCAGTCCACAGCGTACAACAGGTGAGCAGAGCGCGGTCCACTGAGTACAACAGGTGAGCAAAGCGCAGTCCACAGCGTACGACAGGTGAGCAGAGCGCGGTCCACAGCGTACGACAGGTGAGCAAAGCGCAGTCCACAGCGTACGACAGGTGAGCGGAGCGCAGTCCACAGCGTACGACAGGTGAGCAGAGAGCGCAGTCCACAGCGTACAACAGGTGAGCAGAGCGCGGTCCACAGCATACGACAGGTGAGCGGAGCGCGGTCCACAGCGTACGACAGGTGAGCAGAGCGCGGTCCACAGCGTACAACAGGTGAGCAGAGCGCGGTCCACAGCGTACGACAGGTGAGCGGAGCGCGGTCCACAGCGTACGACAGGTGAGCGGAGCGCGGTCCACAGTGTACAACAGGCGAGTCAAGCGCAGTCCACAGCGTACGACAGGTGAGCAGAGCGCAGTCCACAGCGTACGACAGGTGAGCGGAGCGCGGTCCACAGCGTACGACAGGTGAGCGGAGAGCGCAGTCCACAGCGTACAACAGGTGAGCAGAGCGCAGTCCACAGCGTACGAAAGGTGAGCATCGCGGAGTCCACAGCGTACGACAGGTGATCGGAGCGCGGTCCACAGCGTACAACAGGTGAGGGGAGCACAGTCCACAGCATACGACAGGTGAGCAGAGCGCGGTCCACTGAGTACAACAGGTGAGCGGAGCGCAGTCCACAGCATACGACAGGTGAGCAGAGCGCGGTCCACAGCGTACAACAGGTGAGCAGAGCGCAGTCCACAGCGTACGACAGGTGAGCGGAGCGCAGTCCACAGCGTACGACAGGTGAGCAGAGCGCGGTCCACAGCGTACAACAGGTGAGCAAAGCGCAGTCCACAGCGTACGACAGGTGAGCGGAGCGCAGTCCACAGCGTACGACAGGTGAGCAGAGCGCGGTCCACAGCGTACAACAGGTGAGCAGAGCGCAGTCCACAGCGTACGACAGGTGAGCGGAGCGCGGTCCACAGCGTACAACAGGCGAGTCAAGCGCAGTCCACAGCGTACGACAGGTGAGCAGAGCGCGGTCCACAGCGTACGACAGGTGAGCAGAGCGCGGTCCACAGCGTACGACAGGTGAGCGGAGCGCGGTCCACAGCGTACGACAGGTGAGCGGAGCGCGGTCCACAGCGTACAACAGGCGAGTCAAGCGCAGTCCACAGCGTACGACAGGTGAGCAAAGCGCAGTCCACCGCGTACGACAGGTGAGCAGAGCGCGGTCCACAGCGTACGACAGGTGAGCATAGTAAGGAACGTGCACGAATTATACAGTATAATATACAGCGTGTGTATGGAGCATAGTGTGTAATGTAGTGAGCGGAGTGCGGTCTATAATGCACTGGTGTTAGTGGAGCTCGGTCTATAATGCACTGGTGTGAGAGGAGCTCGGTCTATAATGCACTGGTGTTAGTGGAGCTCGGTCTATAATGCACTGGTGTTAGTGGAGCTCGGTCTATAATGCACTGGTGTTAGTGGAGCTCGGTCTATAATGCACTGGTGTTAGTGGAGCTCGGTCTATAATGCACTGGTGTCAGTGGAGCTCGGTCTATAATGCACTGGTGTTAGTGGAGCTCGGTCTATAATGCACTGGTGTTAGTGGAGCTCGGTCTATAATGCACTGGTGTCAGTGGAGCTCGGTCTATAATGCACTGGTGTGAGAGGAGCTCGGTCTATAATGCACTGGTGTTAGTGGAGCTCGGTCTATAATGCACTGGTGTCAGTGGAGCTCGGTCTATAATGCACTGGTGTGAGAGGAGCTCGGTCTATAATGCACTGGTGTCAGTGGAGCTCGGTCTATAATGCACTGGTGTTAGTGGAGCTCGGTCTATAATGCACTGGTGTTAGTGGAGCTCGGTCTATAATGCACTGGTGTCAGTGGAGCTCGGTCTATAATGCACTGGTGTTAGTGGAGCTCGGTCTATAATGCACTGGTGTTAGTGGAGCTCGGTCTATAATGCACTGGTGTCAGTGGAGCTCGGTCTATAATGCACTGGTGTTAGTGGAGCTCGGTCTATAATGCACTGGTGTTAGTGGAGCTCGGTCTATAATGCACTGGTGTCAGTGGAGCTCGGTCTATAATGCACTGGTGTGAGAGGAGCTCGGTCTATAATGCACTGGTGTCAGTGGAGCTCGGTCTATAATGCACTGGTGTGAGAGGAGCTCGGTCTATAATGCACTGGTGTCAGTGGAGCTCGGTCTATAATGCACTGGTGTTAGTGGAGCTCGGTCTATAATGCACTGGTGTGAGAGGAGCTCGGTCTATAATGCACTGGTGTTAGTGGAGCTCGGTCTATAATGCACTGGTGTCAGTGGAGCTCGGTCTATAATGCACTGGTGTTAGTGGAGCTCGGTCTATAATGCACTGGTGTCAGTGGAGCTCGGTCTATAATGCACTGGTGTTAGTGGAGCTCGGTCTATAATGCACTGGTGTTAGTGGAGCTCGGTCTATAATGCACTGGTGTTAGTGGAGCTCGGTCTATAATGCACTGGTGTTAGTGGAGCTCGGTCTATAATGCACTGGTGTCAGTGGAGCTCGGTCTATAATGCACTGGTGTTAGTGGAGCTCGGTCTATAATGCACTGGTGTCAGTGGAGCTCGGTCTATAATGCACTGGTGTCAGTGGAGCTCGGTCTATAATGCACTGGTGTCAGTGGAGCTCGGTCTATAATGCACTGGTGTGAGAGGAGCTCGGTCTATAATGCACTGGTGTGAGAGGAGCTCGGTCTATAATGCACTGGTGTGAGAGGAGCTCGGTCTATAATGCACTGGTGTTAGTGGAGCTCGGTCTATAATGCACTGGTGTGAGTGGAGCTCGGTCTATAATGCACTGGTGTTAGTGGAGCTCGGTCTATAATGTATTGTGTGGGAGCTTATAGCACATCATACAAGGACCATATAGAACAATGTCAGGGGACAGTGTGAACAGTAGCTTCAGCGCCTTTCATCAGTGCACTGGTCCAGTGGTCTCCCAGCTCATAATGGAGACTCAGGACAACGCGCCATGTTATTATGTCACCAGCTGCGCAGCACTGACGCAGACACTGCACTCATGTTTTCATCGTTCTGCTGGGGACATGGTGGCGCTTTGTGCTGAGACAGTATACACACCCTACTGACAACAGCTGGTGCTGACCAACCCCGAGCTGTAATAGTGTGCACTGCCCCGGGGGCCTCTCATCTCCATCCACTGTGGAGAGTTTGTCCTCGCAGGTCTTGTTGGTAGCACTTCATGATGACCCTCAGCCGAGGCAGCTTGCCAAAGGCCTAGGTCTCCACAGAGAAGCCTCGTCCCACATGGTTTTGGGCCCCTAGATTTAATAGGCTTCCTGTGGACTGTTCTGTCAGGATGCAGCCAGGATCACGGTAGAATTCTCCGAGCGGGCAGCAGCACAGTCTTGCTGCACGCTCGCCAGCTTCACGCAGTTCGGGGTATGCAGATTTTCCTTGCTGCATGATTTTCCACTGGGGGTCTGAGCTGCACCACCATGTATGAGAACATCCTGCTGGATCTGAGGACGGGGTACGGGGGGTTAATGAGGAGTTCACATCGGTAGCAGCATGTCCTTCACTCACAAACACTCCATGCATTTTGACCATTACACGAAGGATGTGATGTATAGAAACCCCACAAATATGAGCCCTTCAGAACCACCGTCATGCCCGTGTGGACCAGCGCTGCCCGCAGCCGCCCTCACCATCAATGACGGGCTGTGAGACTAAATGGAAGGGTCTCATCAGGCGCTGCTCTGTGGTTTGGCTTGTGAGAGGTTAGGTGATGGCCTTGGGGTCTTCTTAATGCGGCCTGATGACCCCAGGCTGTCTGGCAAGTCGGCTCGTATCAGGAGACATAAGCAGCTTCATGATTGTGACATTCCCTCCGGCCGCCCCTAAAGCTTCGGAGACAATGGGTGGGCAGGCGACGAGCCGCGGCCCCGATACTGGTCTGGTCCACACTTCGTCTAGAGGGTGATATGAGGTTTGCTAACGATGGCTCTTCTTCTCTTACTTTCCAGGATCCACCGTGCACCTCCAGCAGCCCAGCCTCCCTTCCTGCGCACACGCCCCGCCATGCCGAGACGGTCCCGGCTCCCAGGATGGTTCTCCTGCAGCTTCTGAACCTTATGGCGCCCTGCTACTTCCTCTGCCTTCTTGCTGTGACATTTAGCCTCCAGCTGTTCATCTTCCTGCCTGGGATGTGCGAGGAGCACGCGCTGCCTCTCTCCGCTCTTCTTCACAGTCTCCTCTTGGTCTTCTTCCTGGTCAATGTCGTAGGAAACTACTTTCTAGTCATCTGGAACAGTCCTACGTCCCGTGGGAAGAGTGCAGATGCAGAGATGTCCGAGAAACCGTTTTGTCATATCTGTAGCAGAATGATGTGGGAGCAGGAACACCATTGCTTCTTCACTGGGACCTGCATCGGCCGCAGCAACCTGCGCAGCTTTGTGCTGTTCTGCCTGCACGCCTCCTGCAGCTGCTTCCACGCTGCGCTGGTGGCAGTGGGATACATCTCGCACCGCTTCTCGCTGTCCTTCTCCAATCCTCTGACCTTCCTCCGGCTCCTTCCTCTCTCTGTCACACGCTTCTTCTCAGGTCAGACCCTTTGCTCATGGACTCTGACATGGGTCCTAGCCTTCATACAGCACCCATGACTGGACGAGGTGAATGTATTGGTGGATGGCTCATGCATGGATGTAGCACAGCATTTCACTGCAGTCCCATGTAACACCAGATATAGCCCGAATTGTGCCCTACTGCAGAAAACACATGATACCACAAAATGCCGCTAAGTACGGGCTGTCTGTGGATGCTCTCACACTGCACTATGCTCTACCGCACAGGGGCCACATGCAGCCCTTGATACCATTCTGTGTGGCCCCAACCATCTGGTAGCAGACATGTATGTCTATGTCTTGTGGCTGCTCACATGTATTTTTCCCATTAGATGGAGTCCCAGAACTGTAACCAGACATTAATGGTAAATACTGTATGTTTAATTGGCCATAAATACAGTTTTTAGTTGTTAATACTACTTTAAATTTGAATTTCTGCCCTCGTGATTGGTTCAGTCTGGCAATGTGGCCCCCGAGCAGGAAACGTTGTGCACCCCTGCTCTGCAGAGATCGCCCATTGTCAGCGGCCCAGATTAACCTCCGGCAGCTGTGACACATAGCGGTGGGGCCGGCCTCCTGGCCATGGGATAGTAGTCTGTCCTCCATCAGCTTCTGTCCAGCAGGCAAGTCTCAGTAATGTGACATAGCGGTGGGGCCGGCCTCCTGGCCCTGGGCTAGTCTGTCCTCCATCAGCATCTGTCCAGCAGGCAGGTCTCAGTAATGTGACATAGCGGTGGGGCCGGCCTCCTGGCCATGGGCTAGTAGTCTGTCCTCCATCAGCATCTGTCCAGCAGGCAGGTCCCAGTAATGTGACATAGCGGTGGGGCTGGCCTCCTGGCCATGGGATAGTCTGTCCTCCATCAGCTTCTGTCCAGCAGGCAGGTCTCAGTAATGTGACATAGCGGTGGGGCCGGCCTCCTGGCCATGGGCTAGTCTGTTCTCCATCAGCTTCTGTCCAGCAGGCAGGTCTCAGTAATGTGACATAGCGGTGGGGCCGGCCTCCTGGCCATGGGCTAGTAGTCTGTTCTCCATCAGCTTCTGTCCAGCAGGCAGGTCTAATGTGACATAGCGGTGGGGCCGGCCTCCTGGCCATGGGCTAGTAGTCTGTCCTCCATCAGCATCTGTCCAGCAGGCAGGTCTCAGTAATGTGACATAGCGGTGGGGCCGGTCTCCTGGCCATGGGCTAGTAGTCTGTTCTCCATCAGCTTCTGTCCAGCAGGCAGGTCTCAGTAATGTGACATAGCGGTGGGGCCGGCCTCCTGGCCATGGGCTAGTAGTCTGTTCTCCATCAGCTTCTGTCCAGCAGGCAGGTCTCAGTAATGTGACATAGCGGTGGGGCCGGCCTCCTGGCCATGGGCTAGTAGTCTGTTCTCCATCAGCATCTGTCCAGCAGGCAGGTCTAATGTGACATAGCGGTGGGGCCGGCCTCCTGGCCATGGGCTAGTAGTCTGTCCTCCATCAGCATCTGTCCAGCAGGCAGGTCCCAGTAATGTGACATAGCGGTGGGGCCGGTCTCCTGGCCATGGGCTAGTAGTCTGTTCTCCATCAGCATCTGTCCAGCAGGCAGGTCTCAGTAATGTGACATAGCGGTGGGGCTGGCCTCCTGGCCATGGGCTAGTAGTCTGTTCTCCATCAGCATCTGTCCAGCAGGCAGGTCTAATGTGACATAGCGGTGGGGCTGGCCTCCTGGCCATGGGCTAGTAGTCTGTCCTCCATCAGCATCTGTCCAGCAGGCAGGTCTCAGTAATGTGACATAGCGGTGGGGCCGGCCTCCTGGCCATGGGCTAGTAGTCTGTCCTCCATCAGCATCTGTCCAGCAGGCAGGTCTCAGTAATGTGACATAGCGGTGGGGCCGGCCTCCTGGCCCTGGGCTAGTAGTCTGTTCTCCATCAGCTTCTGTCCAGCAGGCAGGTCTCAGTAATGTGACATAGCGGTGGGGCTGGCCTCCTGGCCATGGGCTAGTAGTCTGTTCTCCATCAGCATCTGTCCAGCAGGCAGGTCTCAGTAATGTGACATAGCGGTGGGGCCGGCCTCCTGGCCATGGGCTAGTAGTCTGTTCTAAATCAGCATCTGTCCAGCAGGCAGGTCCCAGTAATGTGACATAGCGGTGGGGCCGGCCTCCTGGCCATGGGCTAGTAGTCTGTTCTCCATCAGCTTCTGTCCAGCAGGCAGGTCTCAGTAATGTGACATAGCGGTGGGGCCGGCCTCCTGGCCATGGGCTAGTAGTCTGTCCTCCATCAGCATCTGTCCAGCAGGCAGGTCCCAGTAATGTGACATAGCGGTGGGGCCGGCCTCCTGGCCATGGGCTAGTAGTCTGTCCTCCATCAGCATCTGTCCAGCAGGCAGGTCTCAGTAATGTGACATAGCGGTGGGGCCGGTCTCCTGGCCATGGGCTAGTAGTCTGTCCTCCATCAGCATCTGTCCAGCAGGCAGGTCTCAGTAATGTGACATAGCGGTGGGGCCGGTCTCCTGGCCATGGGCTAGTAGTCTGTCCTCCATCAGCATCTGTCCAGCAGGCAGGTCTCAGTAATGTGACATAGCGGTGGGGCCGGTCTCCTGGCCCTGGGCTAGTAGTCTGTTCTCCATCAGCTTCTGTCCAGCAGGCAGGTCTCAGTAATGTGACATAGCGGTGGGGCCGGTCTCCTGGCCATGGGCTAGTAGTCTGTTCTCCATCAGCATCTGTCCAGCAGGCAGGTCTCAGTAATGTGACACATAGCGGTGGGGCCGGCCTCCTGGCCATGGGCTAGTAGTCTGTTCTAAATCAGCATCTGTCCAGCAGGCAGGTCCCAGTAATGTGACATAGCGGTGGGGCCGGCCTCCTGGCCATGGGCTAGTAGTCTGTTCTCCATCAGCTTCTGTCCAGCAGGCAGGTCTCAGTAATGTGACATAGCGGTGGGGCCGGCCTCCTGGCCATGGGCTAGTAGTCTGTCCTCCATCAGCATCTGTCCAGCAGGCAGGTCTCAGTAATGTGACATAGCGGTGGGGCCGGCCTCCTGGCCCTGGGCTAGTAGTCTGTTCTCCATCAGCTTCTGTCCAGCAGGCAGGTCTCAGTAATGTGACATAGCGGTGGGGCTGGCCTCCTGGCCATGGGCTAGTAGTCTGTTCTCCATCAGCATCTGTCCAGCAGGCAGGTCTCAGTAATGTGACATAGCGGTGGGGCCGGCCTCCTGGCCATGGGCTAGTAGTCTGTCCTCCATCAGCTTCTGTCCAGCAGGCAGGTCCCAGTAATGTGACATAGCGGTGGGGCCGGTCTCCTGGCCCTGGGCTAGTAGTCTGTTCTCCATCAGCTTCTGTCCAGCAGGCAGGTCTCAGTAATGTGACATAGCGGTGGGGCCGGCCTCCTGGCCATGGGCTAGTAGTCTGTTCTCCATCAGCTTCTGTCCAGCAGGCAGGTCTCAGTAATGTGACATAGCGGTGGGGCCGGTCTCCTGGCCCTGGGCTAGTAGTCTGTTCTCCATCAGCATCTGTCCAGCAGGCAGGTCTCAGTAATGTGACATAGCGGTGGGGCTGGCCTCCTGGCCATGGGCTAGTAGTCTGTTCTCCATCAGCATCTGTCCAGCAGGCAGGTCTCAGTAATGTGACATAGCGGTGGGGCTGGCCTCCTGGCCATGGGCTAGTAGTCTGTTCTAAATCAGCATCTGTCCAGCAGGCAGGTCCCAGTAATGTGACATAGCGGTGGGGCCGGCCTCCTGGCCATGGGCTAGTAGTCTGTTCTCCATCAGCTTCTGTCCAGCAGGCAGGTCTCAGTAATGTGACATAGCGGTGGGGCCGGCCTCCTGGCCATGGGCTAGTAGTCTGTCCTCCATCAGCATCTGTCCAGCAGGCAGGTCCCAGTAATGTGACATAGCGGTGGGGCCGGTCTCCTGGCCATGGGCTAGTAGTCTGTCCTCCATCAGCATCTGTCCAGCAGGCAGGTCTCAGTAATGTGACATAGCGGTGGGGCCGGCCTCCTGGCCATGGGCTAGTAGTCTGTCCTCCATCAGCATCTGTCCAGCAGGCAGGTCTCAGTAATGTGACATAGCGGTGGGGCCGGTCTCCTGGCCATGGGCTAGTAGTCTGTCCTCCATCAGCATCTGTCCAGCAGGCAGGTCTCAGTAATGTGACATAGCGGTGGGGCCGGTCTCCTGGCCCTGGGCTAGTAGTCTGTTCTAAATCAGCATCTGTCCAGCAGGCAGGTCCCAGTAATGTGACATAGCGGTGGGGCCGGTCTCCTGGCCATGGGCTAGTAGTCTGTCCTCCATCAGCATCTGTCCAGCAGGCAGGTCTAATGTGACACATAGCGGTGGGGCCGGCCTCCTGGCCATGGGCTAGTAGTCTGTTCTCCATCAGCATCTGTCCAGCAGGCAGGTCTCAGTAATGTGACATAGCGGTGGGGCCGGTCTCCTGGCCCTGGGCTAGTAGTCTGTTCTAAATCAGCATCTGTCCAGCAGGCAGGTCCCAGTAATGTGACATAGCGGTGGGGCCGGTCTCCTGGCCATGGGCTAGTAGTCTGTCCTCCATCAGCATCTGTCCAGCAGGCAGGTCTAATGTGACACATAGCGGTGGGGCCGGCCTCCTGGCCATGGGCTAGTAGTCTGTTCTCCATCAGCTTCTGTCCAGCAGGCAGGTCTCAGTAATGTGACATAGCGGTGGGGCCGGCCTCCTGGCCATGGGCTAGTAGTCTGTTCTCCATCAGCTTCTGTCCAGCAGGCAGGTCCCAGTAATGTGACATAGCGGTGGGGCCGGTCTCCTGGCCCTGGGCTAGTCTGTTCTCCATCAGCTTCTGTCCAGCAGGCAGGTCTCAGTAATGTGACATAGCGGTGGGGCCGGCCTCCTGGCCATGGGATAGTAGTCTGTCCTCCATCAGCATCTGTCCAGCAGGCAGGTCTAATGTGACACATAGCGGTGGGGCCGGCCTCCTGGCCATGGGCTAGTAGTCTGTTCTCCATCAGCATCTGTCCAGCAGGCAGGTCTCAGTAATGTGACATAGCGGTGGGGCCGGTCTCCTGGCCCTGGGCTAGTAGTCTGTTCTAAATCAGCATCTGTCCAGCAGGCAGGTCTCAGTAATGTGACATAGCGGTGGGGCCGGCCTCCTGGCCATGGGCTAGTAGTCTGTTCTCCATCAGCATCTGTCCAGCAGGCAGGTCTCAGTAATGTGACATAGCGGTGGGGCCGGTCTCCTGGCCCTGGGCTAGTAGTCTGTTCTCCATCAGCTTCTGTCCAGCAGGCAGGTCTCAGTAATGTGACATAGCGGTGGGGCCGGCCTCCTGGCCATGGGCTAGTAGTCTGTTCTAAATCAGCATCTGTCCAGCAGGCAGGTCCCAGTAATGTGACATAGCGGTGGGGCCGGTCTCCTGGCCATGGGCTAGTAGTCTGTTCTCCATCAGCATCTGTCCAGCAGGCAGGTCTCAGTAATGTGACATAGCGGTGGGGCCGGTCTCCTGGCCATGGGCTAGTAGTCTGTTCTCCATCAGCATCTGTCCAGCAGGCAGGTCTCAGTAATGTGACATAGCGGTGGGGCTGGCCTCCTGGCCATGGGCTAGTAGTCTGTTCTCCATCAGCATCTGTCCAGCAGGCAGGTCTCAGTAATGTGACATAGCGGTGGGGCCGGCCTCCTGGCCATGGGCTAGTAGTCTGTCCTCCATCAGCATCTGTCCAGCAGGCAGGTCTAATGTGACACATAGCGGTGGGGCCGGCCTCCTGGCCATGGGCTAGTAGTCTGTTCTCCATCAGCTTCTGTCCAGCAGGCAGGTCTCAGTAATGTGACATAGCGGTGGGGCCGGCCTCCTGGCCATGGGCTAGTAGTCTGTCCTCCATCAGCATCTGTCCAGCAGGCAGGTCTCAGTAATGTGACATAGCGGTGGGGCCGGCCTCCTGGCCATGGGCTAGTAGTCTGTTCTCCATCAGCTTCTGTCCAGCAGGCAGGTCTCAGTAATGTGACATAGCGGTGGGGCCGGCCTCCTGGCCATGGGATAGTAGTCTGTCCTCCATCAGCATCTGTCCAGCAGGCAGGTCTCAGTAATGTGACATAGCGGTGGGGCCGGTCTCCTGGCCCTGGGCTAGTAGTCTGTTCTCCATCAGCTTCTGTCCAGCAGGCAGGTCTCAGTAATGTGACATAGCGGTGGGGCCGGCCTCCTGGCCATGGGCTAGTAGTCTGTTCTAAATCAGCATCTGTCCAGCAGGCAGGTCCCAGTAATGTGACATAGCGGTGGGGCCGGTCTCCTGGCCATGGGCTAGTAGTCTGTTCTCCATCAGCATCTGTCCAGCAGGCAGGTCTCAGTAATGTGACATAGCGGTGGGGCCGGTCTCCTGGCCATGGGCTAGTAGTCTGTTCTCCATCAGCATCTGTCCAGCAGGCAGGTCTCAGTAATGTGACATAGCGGTGGGGCTGGCCTCCTGGCCCTGGGCTAGTAGTCTGTCCTCCATCAGCATCTGTCCAGCAGGCAGGTCTCAGTAATGTGACATAGCGGTGGGGCCGGCCTCCTGGCCATGGGCTAGTAGTCTGTCCTCCATCAGCATCTGTCCAGCAGGCAGGTCTCAGTAATGTGACATAGCGGTGGGGCTGGCCTCCTGGCCATGGGCTAGTAGTCTGTTCTCCATCAGCATCTGTCCAGCAGGCAGGTCTCAGTAATGTGACATAGCGGTGGGGCCGGCCTCCTGGCCATGGGCTAGTAGTCTGTCCTCCATCAGCATCTGTCCAGCAGGCAGGTCTCAGTAATGTGACATAGCGGTGGGGCCGGTCTCCTGGCCATGGGCTAGTAGTCTGTTCTCCATCAGCTTCTGTCCAGCAGGCAGGTCTAATGTGACAGAGCTGTGACTGCAAAGTGTGACACGAGCAGATGGTGACAATATGTCCGGATTTATTTATCCAATTTCCATTGAATCTGCAGATTTCAGGCAGAGGTGGAGGGATAATCGGGGCTTGGCGCTCTGGATGGCGACATCCGTCACGTAGCACATTACTTGCTCTGCAAGGAGTCACGCTTTCTGGGCTCTGGTGACATTGATAAACCTTGCCCCAGTTTTGTGCCTTCTTATGACAATGACACATGAGGGCCCGACCGAGAGCCCGGTGCTATTTATAGGCAGGGGGGGGGGGGGGGGGAAGAGGACGGCGCTGGCACTAAAAGCTGCCGTCTGTCATGTCTGCCCCATATACCACATGCTGAGCCTCAGCACACGTTTTCAGAACGCTCTTACTCCATCACTAATGCACCATCGCCATTATCCACAGACGAGCTGCTCTGACTCAAGCCTTTTCTCTCCCGCAGGTTCTCTTCTTAGTTCGGAAATGCTGGCCGTCCTCATGCTCTACCTCTGGTTCGGGGTGGGTTTAGCCTGTGGTGCCTTCTGCTGTCACCAGCTGCTGCTGATCTCCAGAAGACCAGTGTGCCAACAGAACCCGTCCACAGACCGCAGCCCCAGCCACTGGGTGGACAATATGACAAGCGTCTTCGGGAAGAGGTGGATAATGGCCATACTTTTTCCTAGCCTGAAGGAGAAGTGAGGACAGGCTAAGCGGTTTGACCTAGTTAAGTGCCACCATAGACTTTGCTGGGACATGCCGCGTCGATGACCTCACGATGGGGATTTATACGGTTGCACTTTTTTGCTTAAGGGACCTCATATAGTAGCTTGTAGTGACTGCTGAATCCTCTCAGTGACTTGCACACAGTTAGACCTTCCAATAGATTGTCCTATAGCAGACATACCTTACACTAGGACACTTCACACACACATGAATAGAGCTTGAAGCCACTTCCACCAATAACTACAGTGGCCTCCAACCCTCCAGGTAACACCATGCATTTGTCATCCCTTCAGCTAGCCCTGCATGTTTATGGACGGCTCACAGGGTCCTTCCTCTGATCTATACCATGAGATGTGGATGAATAACGAGAGCCAATTAATAACATACATCACTAGTTTCCACCAGCGGCTCAACCATGAAAAAAAGGACTCATTATTCCATTGATATCTTATAAATAGCCAAGTGCTATTCTTCAGAGGACGTCCCATCAGTAGGATGCGTCACCTACATCAGGCAGATCCAACCTCCCAGTGCAGGTGGCTAAGCGCAGTAATCAGCCTGATGAAGGCCTGCCCAGCGCGCTGTACCTCTATGAGGTCCCCACTTTGGACGGTCTCCCGATAAGCTGGTCATAGGTTGTTCCACTCCTCGGCTCTGAAGTAATCTGCTGGAATCTCTGGAAGAATCAGCATCATGGACTCAGTTACCCTCCAGGTGCCCATTGAATTCAATGGCCTGCAACTGTGAATATGACTCTTCTGCCAGAGAAGCTCCTTTTAGCTGCTGTCTGGATAATGGTGGGGGTCTCTGAGCCCCTCTATCTACAATTCTGTGTATATAACAGTGTGAATTCTCCCACAGACAGGCCCATTAATGAGTAGTTAGCCTGGATGCCAGCAGTATAGTGGGGGGGGGGGGGGGGCACTCGCCACACGACCTCCACCATCTACATACTTTCCTATATCCCACGATGGCTCTGTATTGGGTGGTGGGCATCTGCACTCATCTGGGTCTCCAGCGGGAGATTTCCCCATCACACTGGTTGAACTTGTACTTTGGGATCCACCCTCTGCCCTGTCCTGGGGATCTTGTCCAGCTCTGTCCTGTTTACTCACGGCGATGCCCCGACAGACCCACATGAAGGACCACCGACATCTTCTGTTTTGTAGATTCCCTCACGTTAGATCCACCTGCAGGACTGAAGAACAGCCATCCTCTTTCTTGTTGACCTGTTCAGATGGGTTCTTCTTGATGTCCTGTTGTCCGGAGACCCAGGATCACTCCATGTCCACAGGCTACACACAACCAGGACAGCTCACTGGTCCGGAGAGCCAGGATCACTCCATGTCCACAGGCTACACACAACCAGGACAGCTCACTGGTCCGGAGACCCGGGATCACTCCATGTCCACAGGCTACACACAACCAGGACAGCTCACTGGTCCGGAGAGACAGGGTCACTCCATGTCCACAGGCTACACACAACCAGGACAGCTCACTGGTCCGGAGAGACAGGATCACTCCATGTCCACAGGCTACACACAACCAGGACAGCTCACTGGTCCGGAGAGACAGGGTCACTCCATGTCTACAGGCTACACACAACCAGGACAGCTCACTGGTCTGGAGAGACAGGGTCACTCCATGTCCACAGGCTACACACAACCAGGACAGCTCACTGGTCCGGAGAGCCAGGATCACTCCATGTCTACAGGCTACACACAACCAGGACAGCTCACTGGTCCGGAGACCCAGGGTCACTCCATGTCTACAGGCTACACACAACCAGGACAGCTCACTGGTCCGGAGACCCGGGATCACTCCATGTCCACAGGCTACACACAACCAGGACAGCTCACTGGTCCGGAGAGCCAGGATCACTCCATGTCCACAGGCTACACACAACCAGGACAGCTCACTGGTCCGGAGAGACAGGGTCACTCCATGTCTACAGGCTACACACAACCAGGACAGCTCACTGGTCCGGAGAGACAGGGTCACTCCATGTCCACAGGCTACACACAACCAGGACAGCTCACTGGTCCGGAGACCCGGGATCACTCCATGTCCACAGGCTACACACAACCAGGACAGCTCACTGGTCCGGAGACCCAGGGTCACTCCATGTCCACAGGCTACACACAACCAGGACAGCTCACTGGTCCGGAGACCCAGGATCACTCCATGTCCACAGGCTACACACAACCAGGACAGCTCACTGGTCCGGAGACCCAGGGTCACTCCATGTCCACAGGCTACACACAACCAGGACAGCTCACTGGTCCGGAGAGACAGGATCACTCCATGTCTACAGGCTACACACAACCAGGACAGCTCACTGGTCCGGAGACCCGGGATCACTCCATGTCCACAGGCTACACACAACCAGGACAGCTCACTGGTCCGGAGACCCAGGATCACTCCATGTCTACAGGCTACACACAACCAGGACAGCTCACTGGTCCAGAGACCCGGGATCACTCCATGTCCACAGGCTACACACAACCAGGACAGCTCACTGGTCTGGAGACCCGGGATCACTCCATGTCTACAGGCTACACACAACCAGGACAGCTCACTGGTCCGGAGACCCAGGATCACTCCATGTCTACAGGCTACACACAACCAGGACAGCTCACTGGTCCGGAGACCCGGGATCACTCCATGTCTACAGGCTACACACAACCAGGACAGCTCACTGGTCCGGAGAGACAGGGTCACTCCATGTCTACAGGCTACACACAACCAGGACAGCTCACTGGTCCGGAGACCCGGGATCACTCCATGTCCACAGGCTACACACAACCAGGACAGCTCACTGGTCCGGAGACCCTGGATCACTCCATGTCCACAGGCTACACACAACCAGGACAGCTCACTGGTCCGGAGAGACAGGGTCACTCCATGTCTACAGGCTACACACAACCAGGACAGCTCACTGGTCCGGAGAGACAGGATCACTCCATGTCTACAGGCTACACACAACCAGGACAGCTCACTGGTCCGGAGACCCAGGATCACTCCATGTCTACAGGCTACACACAACCAGGACAGCTCACTGGTCTGGAGAGACAGGGTCACTCCATGTCCACAGGCTACACACAACCAGGACAGCTCACTGGTCCGGAGACCCAGGATCACTCCATGTCTACAGGCTTCACACAACCAGGACAGCTCACTGGTCCGGAGACCCGGGATCACTCCATGTCCACAGGCTACACACAACCAGGACAGCTCACTGGTCCGGAGAGACAGGGTCACTCCATGTCTACAGGCTACACACAACCAGGACAGCTCACTGGTCCGGAGAGACAGGGTCACTCCATGTCTACGGGCTACACACAACCAGGACAGCTCACTGGTCCGGAGACCCAGGATCACTCCATGTCTACAGGCTACACACAACCAGGACAGCTCACTGGTCCGGAGACCCGGGATCACTCCATGTCTACAGGCTACACACAACCAGGACAGCTCACTGGTCCGGAGACCCAGGATCACTCCATGTCTACAGGCTTCACACAACCAGGACAGCTCACTGGTCCGGAGACCCAGGATCACTCCATGTCCACAGGCTTCACACAACCAGGACAGCTCACTGGTCCGGAGACCCAGGATCACTCCATGTCCACAGGCTACACACAACCAGGACAGCTCACTGGTCCGGAGAGACAGGGTCACTCCATGTCTACGGGCTACACACAACCAGGACAGCTCACTGGTCCGGAGACCCAGGGTCACTCCATGTCCACAGGCTACACACAACCAGGACAGCTCACTGGTCCGGAGAGACAGGATCACTCCATGTCCACAGGCTACACACAACCAGGACAGCTCACTGGTCTGGAGACCCGGGATCACTCCATGTCTACAGGCTACACACAACCAGGACAGCTCACTGGTCCGGAGAGACAGGGTCACTCCATGTCTACGGGCTACACACAACCAGGACAGCTCACTGGTCCGGAGACCCAGGGTCACTCCATGTCCACAGGCTACACACAACCAGGACAGCTCACTGGTCCGGAGACCCAGGGTCACTCCATGTCTACAGGCTACACACAACCAGGACAGCTCACTGGTCCGGAGAGACAGGGTCACTCCATGTCTACAGGCTACACACAACCAGGACAGCTCACTGGTCTGGAGAGACAGGGTCACTCCATGTCCACAGGCTACACACAACCAGGACAGCTCACTGGTCCGGAGAGACAGGGTCACTCCATGTCCACAGGCTACACACAACCAGGACAGCTCACTGGTCCGGAGACCCAGGGTCACTCCATGTCCACAGGCTACACACAACCAGGACAGCTCACTGGTCCGGAGAGACAGGGTCACTCCATGTCCACAGGCTACACACAACCAGGACAGCTCACTGGTCCGGAGACCCGGGATCACTCCATGTCCACAGGCTACACACAACCAGGACAGCTCACTGGTCCGGAGACCCGGGATCACTCCATGTCCACAGGCTACACACAACCAGGACAGCTCACTGGTCCGGAGAGACAGGGTCACTCCATGTCCACAGGCTACACACAACCAGGACAGCTCACTGGTCCGGAGACCCGGGATCACTCCATGTCCACAGGCTACACACAACCAGGACAGCTCACTGGTCCGGAGAGACAGGGTCACTCCATGTCTACAGGCTACACACAACCAGGACAGCTCACTGGCCTGGAGACCCAGGATCACTCCATGTCTACAGGCTACACACAACCAGGACAGCTCACTGGTCCGGAGACCCAGGATCACTCCATGTCTACAGGCTACACACAACCAGGACAGCTCACTGGTCTGGAGACCCGGGATCACTCCATGTCCACAGGCTACACACAACCAGGACAGCTCACTGGTCCGGAGACCCAGGATCACTCCATGTCCACAGGCTACACACAACCAGGACAGCTCACTGGTCCGGAGACCCGGGATCACTCCATGTCTACAGGCTACACACAACCAGGACAGCTCACTGGTCCGGAGACCCGGGATCACTCCATGTCCACAGGCTACACACAACCAGGACAGCTCACTGGTCCGGAGACCCGGGATCACTCCATGTCCACAGGCTACACACAACCAGGACAGCTCACTGGTCCGGAGACCCAGGATCACTCCATGTCCACAGGCTACACACAACCAGGACAGCTCACTGGTCCGGAGACCCAGGATCACTCCATGTCTACAGGCTACACACAACCAGGACAGCTCACTGGTCCGGAGACCCAGGATCACTCCATGTCCACAGGCTTCACACAACCAGGACAGCTCACTGGTCCGGAGACCCGGGATCACTCCATGTCCACAGGCTACACACAACCAGGACAGCTCACTGGTCCGGAGAGACAGGATCACTCCATGTCTACAGGCTACACACAACCAGGACAGCTCACTGGTCCGGAGACCCAGGATCACTCCATGTCTACAGGCTACACACAACCAGGACAGCTCACTGGTCCGGAGAGACAGGATCACTCCATGTCCACAGGCTACACACAACCAGGACAGCTCACTGGTCCGGAGACCCGGGATCACTCCATGTCCACAGGCTACACACAACCAGGACAGCTCACTGGTCCGGAGACCCAGGATCACTCCATGTCTACAGGCTACACACAACCAGGACAGCTCACTGGTCCGGAGACCCGGGATCACTCCATGTCCACAGGCTACACACAACCAGGACAGCTCACTGGTCCGGAGAGACAGGGCTACTCGTTTCTGCTGCTACGTCCTTAGAATAAGTTCCATTCCCTTCCAGGTTCTGAGAACCATGTCCACTTGCTGCTGTGTCCTCTCCTCTATCCTATATAGAAATAGGTCCTCACTCTGTGGGGTCACCAGGTCAGGTCCATGGCCTCCATGTCAGGGATCAGAGGTAGGACCAAACGTAGGCTCCTTCACACGAGCGATACCAGTCAGGGGCTGTTCAGTGACTTATGCGTTTTGTCTGTCACTGGGTTCATTGCCTCCGTTTTCCCATCTGGATTGCCTCTGTTTTTCACGCACGTGAAGATGAACTGAAGAATAACCCTCAACATCTCCTAACAACCATCAGTGAAAACACTTTGCGTCCGGATCCTTTCGGGGGTTTTTCACACAGCCCTTCACTTCTATAGAGTCAGAGTTGTGTGATATCGCACCATATGGAACCAGCTCCGATTCCTTCTGAACGCAGAGATGATGTACGGGACCCACTGGAACGGTCAGGAATCCGTCCGGAAGCTCTGCGGTCACTACACGCCGCATTCGGGTGAAAAACGTGAAATTAGCTTTAGTAGAATGTATGATAAGGATGAATCCATGGTGTTGGCCACCAATAACCACACGTGTCCCACCAGTGGTAGCCTCGTCCTCCGGCTCCGTAATGCTCTGTGTTATTTATAAGATGCAATAAAGACCACATATGAAGTACAGCGAGTGTGGAGCGTGTTGTGATCGGCCGCAGTCTCCGTGCCGAGCAAACCACCATGGAGCACCGGAGGTAACATAATGATGAGAGGATCTCGTCATTACAACACCTCCTGCGGATAACCATCCTAGTCAGAAAACAAGGCTCAACAGTAAGGAGCAGCACCCATCTCCTGGTCATACACTGACATCACATGAGCAGCACCCGTCTCCTGGTCATACACTGACATCACAGGAGGGGCACACCCATCTCCTGGTCATACGCTGACATCACAGGAGGGGCACACCCATCTCCTGGTCATACACTGACATCACAGGAGGGGCACACCCATCTCCTGGTCATACACTGACATCACAGGAGGGGCACACCCATCTCCTGGTCATACACTGACATCACAGGAGGGGCACACCCATCTCCTGGTCATACGCTGACATCACAGGAGGGGCACACCCATCTCCTGGTCATACACTGACATCACATGAGCAGCACCCGTCTCCTGGTCATACACTGACATCACAGGAGCGGCCCCCATCTCCTGGTCATACACAGACATCACAGGAGGGGCACACCCATCTCCTGGTCATACACTGACATCACAGGAGGGGCACACCCGTCTCCTGGTCATACACTGACATCACAGGAGGGGCACACCCGTCTCCTGGTCATACACTGACATCACATGAGCAGCACCCATCTCCTGGTCATACACTGACATCACAGGAGGGGCACACCCATCTCCTGGTCATACGCTGACATCACAGGAGGGGCACACCCATCTCCTGGTCATACACTGACATCACATGAGCAGCACCCATCTCCTGGTCATACACTGACATCACAGGAGGGGCACACCCATCTCCTGGTCATACACTGACATCACAGGAGGGGCACACCCATCTCCTGGTCATACACTGACATCACAGGAGGGGCACACCCATCTCCTGGTCATACACTGACATCACAGGAGCGGCCCCCATCTCCTGGTCATACACTGACATCACAGGAGGGGCACACCCATCTCCTGGGCATACGCTGACATCACAGGAGGGGCACACCCATCTCCTGGTCATACGCTGACATCACAGGAGCGGCCCCCGTCTCCTGGTCATACACTGACATCACAGGAGGGGCACACCCATCTCCTGGTCATACACTGACATCACAGGAGGGGCACACCCATCTCCTGGTCATACACTGACATCACAGGAGGGGCACACCCATCTCCTGGTCATACGCTGACATCACAGGAGGGGCACACCCATCTCCTGGTCATACACTGACATCACAGGAGGGGCACACCCATCTCCTGGTCATACGCTGACATCACAGGAGGGGCACACCCATCTCCTGGTCATACACTGACATCACATGAGCAGCACACCCATCTCCTGGTCATACACTGACATCACATGAGCAGCACCCATCTCCTGGTCATACGCTGACATCACAGGAGCAGCACCCATCTCCTGGTCATACGCTGACATCACAGGAGGGGCACACCCATCTCCTGGTCATACGCTGACATCACAGGAGGGGCACACCCATCTCCTGGTCATACGCTGACATCACAGGAGCAGCACCCATCTCCTGGTCATACGCTGACATCACAGGAGCAGCACCCATCTCCTGGTCATACACTGACATCACAGGAGGGGCACACCCATCTCCTGGTCATACACTGACATCACAGGAGGGGCACACCCATCTCCTGGTCATACACTGACATCACAGGAGGGGCACACCCATCTCCTGGTCATACACTGACATCACATGAGCAGCACCCATCTCCTGGTCATACACTGACATCACAGGAGGGGCACACCCATCTCCTGGTCATACGCTGACATCACATGAGCAGCACCCATCTCCTGGTCATACACTGACATCACAGGAGGGGCACACCCATCTCCTGGTCATACGCTGACATCACAGGAGGGGCACACCCATCTCCTGGTCATACACAGACATCACAGGAGGGGCACACCCATCTCCTGGTCATACACTGACATCACAGGAGGGGCACACCCATCTCCTGGTCATACGCTGACATCACAGGAGGGGCACACCCATCTCCTGGTCATACACTGACATCACAGGAGGGGCACACCCATCTCCTGGTCATACGCTGACATCACAGGAGGGGCACACCCATCTCCTGGTCATACGCTGACATCACAGGAGGGGCACACCCATCTCCTGGTCATACACTGACATCACATGAGCAGCACCCATCTCCTGGTCATACACTGACATCACAGGAGGGGCACACCCATCTCCTGGTCATACACTGACATCACAGGAGGGGCACACCCATCTCCTGGTCATACGCTGACATCACATGAGCAGCACCCATCTCCTGGTCATACACTGACATCACAGGAGCAGCACCCATCTCCTGGTCATACACTGACATCACAGGAGGGGCACACCCATCTCCTGGTCATACGCTGACATCACAGGAGGGGCACACCCATCTCCTGGTCATACACTGACATCACAGGAGGGGCACACCCATCTCCTGGTCATACACAGACATCACAGGAGGGGCGCACCCATCTCCTGGTCATACGCTGACATCACAGGAGGGGCACACCCATCTCCTGGTCATACGCTGACATCACAGGAGGGGCACACCCATCTCCTGGTCATACACTGACATCACAGGAGGGGCACACCCATCTCCTGGTCATACGCTGACATCACAGGAGCAGCACCCATCTCCTGGTCATACGCTGACATCACAGGAGGGGCACACCCATCTCCTGGTCATACGCTGACATCACATGAGCAGCACCCATCTCCTGGTCATACGCTGACATCACAGGAGGGGCACACCCATCTCCTGGTCATACGCTGACATCACAGGAGGGGCACACCCATCTCCTGGTCATACGCTGACATCACAGGAGGGGCACACCCATCTCCTGGTCATACACTGACATCACAGGAGGGGCACACCCATCTCCTGGTCATACACTGACATCACAGGAGGGGCACACCCATCTCCTGGTCATACGCTGACATCACAGGAGGGGCACACCCATCTCCTGGTCATATGCTGACATCACAGGAGGGGCACACCCATCTCCTGGTCATACGCCGACATCACAGGAGGGGCACACCCATCTCCTGGTCATACACCGACATCACAGGAGGGGCACACCCATCTCCTGGTCATACACAGACATCACAGGAGGGGCCCACCCATCTCCTGGTCATACGCTGACATCACAGGAGGGGCACACCCATCTCCTGGTCATACACTGACATCACAGGAGCGGCCCCCATCTCCTGGTCATACACTGACATCACAGGAGGGGCACACCCATCTCCTGGTCATACACTGACATCACAGGAGGGGCACACCCATCTCCTGGTCATACGCTGACATCACAGGAGGGGCACACCCATCTCCTGGTCATACGCTGACATCACAGGAGGGGCACACCCATCTCCTGGTCATACACTGACATCACATGAGCAGCACCCATCTCCTGGTCATACACTGACATCACAGGAGGGGCACACCCATCTCCTGGTCATACACTGACATCACAGGAGGGGCACACCCATCTCCTGGTCATACGCTGACATCACATGAGCAGCACCCATCTCCTGGTCATACACTGACATCACAGGAGGGGCACACCCATCTCCTGGTCATACACTGACATCACAGGAGGGGCACACCCATCTCCTGGTCATACACTGACATCACAGGAGGGGCACACCCATCTCCTGGTCATACACAGACATCACAGGAGGGGCGCACCCATCTCCTGGTCATACGCTGACATCACAGGAGGGGCGCACCCATCTCCTGGTCATACGCCGACATCACAGGAGGGGCACACCCATCTCCTGGTCATACACTGACATCACAGGAGGGGCACACCCATCTCCTGGTCATACGCTGACATCACAGGAGGGGCACACCCATCTCCTGGTCATACGCTGACATCACAGGAGGGGCACACCCATCTCCTGGTCATACGCTGACATCACAGGAGGGGCACACCCATCTCCTGGTCATACGCTGACATCACAGGAGGGGCACACCCATCTCCTGGTCATACACTGACATCACAGGAGGGGCACACCCATCTCCTGGTCATACGCTGACATCACAGGAGGGGCACACCCATCTCCTGGTCATACACTGACATCACATGAGCAGCACCCATCTCCTGGTCATACACTGACATCACAGGAGGGGCACACCCATCTCCTGGTCATACGCTGACATCACATGAGCAGCACCCATCTCCTGGTCATACACTGACATCACAGGAGGGGCACACCCATCTCCTGGTCATACACTGACATCACATGAGCAGCACCCATCTCCTGGTCATACACTGACATCACAGGAGGGGCACACCCATCTCCTGGTCATACACTGACATCACAGGAGGGGCACACCCATCTCCTGGTCATACACTGACATCACAGGAGGGGCACACCCATCTCCTGGTCATACACTGACATCACAGGAGGGGCACACCCATCTCCTGGTCATACACAGACATCACAGGAGGGGCGCACCCATCTCCTGGTCATACGCTGACATCACAGGAGGGGCACACCCATCTCCTGGTCATACGCTGACATCACAGGAGGGGCACACCCATCTCCTGGTCATACGCTGACATCACAGGAGGGGCACACCCATCTCCTGGTCATACACCGACATCACAGGAGGGGCACACCCATCTCCTGGTCATACACAGACATCACAGGAGGGGCCCACCCATCTCCTGGTCATACGCTGACATCACAGGAGGGGCACACCCATCTCCTGGTCATACACTGACATCACAGGAGGGGCACACCCATCTCCTGGTCATACACTGACATCACAGGAGGGGCACACCCATCTCCTGGTCATACACTGACATCACATGAGGGGCACACCCATCTCCTGGTCATACGCTGACATCACAGGAGGGGCACACCCATCTCCTGGTCATACGCTGACATCACAGGAGGGGCACACCCATCTCCTGGTCATACGCTGACATCACAGGAGGGGCACACCCATCTCCTGGTCATACGCTGACATCACAGGAGGGGCACACCCATCTCCTGGTCATACACTGACATCACAGGAGGGGCACACCCATCTCCTGGTCATACACTGACATCACAGGAGGGGCACACCCATCTCCTGGTCATACGCTGACATCACAGGAGGGGCACACCCATCTCCTGGTCATACACTGACATCACAGGAGGGGCACACCCATCTCCTGGTCATACACTGACATCACAGGAGGGGCACACCCATCTCCTGGTCATACGCTGACATCACAGGAGGGGCACACCCATCTCCTGGTCATACGCTGACATCACAGGAGGGGCACACCCATCTCCTGGTCATACGCTGACATCACAGGAGGGGCACACCCATCTCCTGGTCATACACCGACATCACAGGAGGGGCACACCCATCTCCTGGTCATACACTGACATCACAGGAGGGGCACACCCATCTCCTGGTCATACACTGACATCACAGGAGGGGCACACCCATCTCCTGGTCATACGCTGACATCACAGGAGGGGCACACCCATCTCCTGGTCATACACCGACATCACAGGAGGGGCACACCCATCTCCTGGTCATACACTGACATCACAGGAGGGGCACACCCATCTCCTGGTCATACACTGACATCACAGGAGGGGCACATGTGAGTATACACTAGGTTTTATTTCATTCTTCACATTGAACATTAGGTACAGGTAGGTCATGATGTAACCCTTGCAGCACGGGCCTGCGGTGAGGAGGCGCATTACTACATTCCTAGTCTTCGCTCTGCGTCTCATCCTGGAACGGCCTGAATAATTCATGCGGAGCTGGGGCGGGTGATGGGCGGCTGCTGCCCGTCACACCCGCCTATCTTGTAGATCACGAGATGTAAACTGGAGCAAGATACGCACGGGGCGCACCCATGTATTCGCTGTCCGTGTGGAGAACATGGAGCAGTCATGATCTCTACCTCAGCCGCACGGTACAAGGGAACTAGACAGAGAAGGTCTCCCGCCTCCTCCGGTGCCGACCGCGGCACTTACCTCATCAGCTGCACAATAAACCCGCTATCAGATAGGAACTTTTTGATCACTTTTTATTCCGTTTTTTGGGGATGTGAAGCGCTGGGAAAAAACTGTGAACTGGCCCATTTAGATTTTTCTTCCCCGACGGCGTTTACCATACGGGATAAGTACGGTACATTTATATTTTAACAGTTTTGGGACGCGGCCGCGCTAATGATCATTATTTTTTGTCTATTTTTAATATCTGCATAGGGGTGATTTTAATTTTTATATAAATAACATATAATATTTTTTTAAACTTTTTTAGACTTTTATATTTAGTTCTCCTAGGGGGCTTGAACATGTGGCCCATAGACTGCAATGACTTACCACTGCAGTCTATGGGAGATTTGCGATGTTCACTGTGGAAGCCTCAGAACCGGAGACTGGGAGCGCACACACGGACATGGGAGCGCACACGGAACAGGTACCCGGTGTCAAAGACGGATCTGCTGACAGGGGCCCTGGCTGCTAAGGCGCCATATTTAAAGAGCCGACCTCCAGTGCACATGGTCAGCGGAGGTCGGGGGGGCGGACCTTCACTGTTATAATGCACTGGTAGACCCTTGGCTGCCACGGCAATGCATTAGCCCCCTGCAGTTACATTTGTAGGGGGCCAATGGGGATACGGCCCAGGTGCCGTGGTCAGTAGCGTGGCCACGCCTGTAGGGGCGGAGCTAACATCAGTTTCATGAATCTTCAGTGAGATGGCGATTATTGTAATCAGTCGTAACCCTCCGTCTAGGTGACCACTAACCACTCCTTGACGTTCTTGGACAACACGTTCCTACTGAACTACCGCTTCCTGTGTGAACTGCGCCCAGCAGTGAAGGCTGCGCTGTGCAGGCGCTGTAACTCATCCACCTGCAGTCCTGTACAGGAGCAGCGCTCGGGTGGAGGGGGCCATAATCAGGCCACCATATGGAAAGCGATACCTGATGTGACAGGAGGGCGCAGCATGGTGGTCAGCGCTGGGGGCATCTGGAGTTTGTATGTTCTCCCCGTGTAGACATCCTGAACTACAGAACTGGGCGTGCGGGGCGCCAACACGGCAGCCACACAACTCGCCCTGCACATTACAAATGTCTGCCATTGACAGGGGTCTGGGGGCACAGATCAGGGTGTCAGTCAGTGTCCCCGCTCACAATGTCCGGCCACGGCCGCCACCTCTAATATTACTGTATAATCCAGACGCCGTCCAGGACTCCGGAGCGACGAATGAAGCCCGATTCACATGGCGACGTCCTTCAGCGGCACATGACTTCCCGCCAGCGAGTCCTGCAGCAGCTGCCAGTCGCCCGGGTCACTGCTGCAGACAGCCTTGGTGTACAGGCCCACCTGCCCCTGCAGTCTCTCGAGCTGCCCCTGCGTGGCCTGGTTCGCTCGCGCCAGTTCTTTAGTCTTCATGGCAATGGCCAGCAGTCCAGAGCGGCGCAGGATATCCAGGGTGTTGTGGAATCGGCGCGTCTTGTTCTGCCGGGCAGGCAGCGCCTGGTCCTCATTGTAAGAGGGCGAGGATGATGCCCGGGCTCTGCCTAATGTGGCACAACTGGCACTTGTGTCTTTTGGTGGAGTGGTCAGACTAAGCTGACAACAGGACCCATCATCCCCGGGCACTGCAGCCTTACGGACACTGGTTTCGGCCGTCACGCACTGTGACCCAGCAGGTGGCCTTTTTGCCGGGCTGTGGTGGGCTGGGGCGGCCCCCCTCTTGTTTGCACTGGGAGGGGTTAAACTGGAGGAAAGCAGAGACGGATGTGGAGCAATCTTGGTGTAAGAGTTTAAGATGGGCCAGTACTTGGGGGACTTCTTGCAGACAGGGGATCGTGATGGGGGGAAAAGAAGGATTTGTGGAGAAGTTGGGATCAGCTGGAAGGAAGGCCGGACAGCCCAGGACTGGAGGTGCGGGTCGGGCGCGGACCCCTGGAAGAAAGCAAAGGAAGCGATTAAAGGGGACGTCCACAGACCGCGCAGGGACCAGGGCCCCACATACACTGCAGTACAGACCGCGCAGGGACCAGGGCCCCACATACACCGAGACAGACCGCGCAGGGACCAGGGCCCCACATACACTGCAGTACAGACCGCGCAGGGACCAGGACCCCACATACACAGAGACAGACCGCGCAGGGACCAGGGCCCCACATACACAGAGACAGAGACAGACCGCGCAGGGACCAGGGCCCCACATACACCGAGACAGACCGCGCAGGGACCAGGACCCCACATACACTGCAGTACAGACCGCGCAGGGACCAGGGCCCCACATACACAGAGACAGACCGCACAGGGACCAGGGCCCCACATACACCGAGACAGACCGCGCAGGGACCAGGGCCCCACATACACTGCAGTACAGACCGCGCAGGGACCAGGGCCCCACATACACCGAGACAGACCGCGCAGGGACCAGGGCCCCACATACACTGCAGTACAGACCGCGCAGGGACCAGGGCCCCACATACACTGCAGTACAGACCGCGCAGGGACCAGGGCCCCACATACACCGAGACAGACCGCGCAGGGACCAGGGCCCCACATACACCGAGACAGACCGCGCAGGGACCAGGACCCCACATACACTGCAGTACAGACCGCGCAGGGACCGGGACCCCACATACACCGAGACAGACCGCGCAGGGACCAGGGCCCCACATACACTGCAGTACAGACCGCGCAGGGACCAGGGCCCCACATACACCGAGACAGACCGCGCAGGGACCAGGACCCCACATACACAGAGACAGACCGCGCAGGGACCAGGACCCCACATACACAGAGACAGACCGCGCAGGGACCAGGGCCCCACATACACAGAGACAGACCGCGCAGGGACCAGGGCCCCACATACACCGAGACAGACCGCGCAGGGACCAGGACCCCACATACACTGCAGTACAGACCGCGCAGGGACCAGGGCCCCACATACACAGAGACAGACCGCACAGGGACCAGGGCCCCACATACACCGAGACAGACCGCGCAGGGACCAGGGCCCCACATACACTGCAGTACAGACCGCGCAGGGACCAGGGCCCCACATACACCGAGACAGACCGCGCAGGGACCAGGGCCCCACATACACTGCAGTACAGACCGCGCAGGGACCAGGGCCCCACATACACTGCAGTACAGACCGCGCAGGGACCAGGACCCCACATACACAGAGACAGACCGCGCAGGGACCAGGGCCCCACATACACAGAGACAGAGACAGACCGCGCAGGGACCAGGGCCCCACATACACCGAGACAGACCGCGCAGGGACCAGGACCCCACATACACTGCAGTACAGACCGCGCAGGGACCAGGGCCCCACATACACAGAGACAGACCGCACAGGGACCAGGGCCCCACATACACCGAGACAGACCGCGCAGGGACCAGGGCCCCACATACACTGCAGTACAGACCGCGCAGGGACCAGGGCCCCACATACACCGAGACAGACCGCGCAGGGACCAGGGCCCCACATACACTGCAGTACAGACCGCGCAGGGACCAGGGCCCCACATACACTGCAGTACAGACCGCGCAGGGACCAGGACCCCACATACACAGAGACAGACCGCGCAGGGACCAGGGCCCCACATACACAGAGACAGACCGCGCAAGGACCAGGACCCCACATACACCGAGACAGACCGCGCAGGGACCAGGACCCCACATACACTGCAGTACAGACCGCGCAGGGACCAGGACCCCACATACACCGAGACAGACCGCGCAGGGACCAGGACCCCACATACACAGAGACAGACCGCGCAGGGACCAGGACCCCACATACACTGCAGTACAGACCGCGCAGGGACCAGGGCCCCACATACACCGAGACAGACCGCGAAGGGACCAGGGCCCCACATACACAGAGACAGACCGCGCAGGGACCAGGACCCCACATACACCGAGACAGACCGCGCAGGGACCAGGGCCCCACATACACAGAGACAGACCGCGCAGGGACCAGGACCCCACATACACCGAGACAGACCGCGCAGGGACCAGGGCCCCACATACACCGAGACAGACCGCGCAGGGACCAGGGCCCCACATACACTGCAGTACAGACCGCGCAGGGACCAGGGCCCCACATACACCGAGACAGACCGCGAAGGGACCAGGGCCCCACATACACAGAGACAGACCGCGCAGGGACCAGGACCCCACATACACCGAGACAGACCGCGCAGGGACCAGGGCCCCACATACACAGAGACAGACCGCGCAGGGACCAGGACCCCACATACACCGAGACAGACCGCGCAGGGACCAGGGCCCCACATACACAGAGACAGACCGCGCAGGGACCAGGACCCCACATACACCGAGACAGACCGCGCAAGGACCAGGACCCCACATACACTGCAGTACAGACCGCGCAGGGACCAGGGCCCCACATACACCGAGACAGACCGCGCAGGGACCAGGGCCCCACATACACAGACCGCGCAGGGACCAGGGCCCCACATACACTGCAGTACAGACCGCGCAGGGACCAGGGCCCCACATACACCGAGACAGACCGCGCAGGGACCAGGACCCCACATACACCGAGACAGACCGCGCAGGGACCAGGGCCCCACATACACTGCAGTACAGACCGCGCAGGGACCAGGGCCCCACATACACAGAGACAGACCGCGCAGGGACCAGGACCCCACATACACCGAGACAGACCGCGCAGGGACCAGGGCCCCACATACACTGCAGTACAGACCGCGCAAGGACCAGGACCCCACATACACCGAGACAGACCGCGCAGGGACCAGGACCCCACATACACTGCAGTACAGACCGCGCAGGGACCAGGGCCCCACATACACAGAGACAGACCGCGCAGGGACCAGGACCCCACATACACTGCAGTACAGACCGCGCAGGGACCAGGGCCCCACATACACCGAGACAGACCGCGCAGGGACCAGGACCCCACATTCACCGAGACAGACCGCGCAAGGACCAGGACCCCACATACACCGAGACAGACCGCGCAGGGACCAGGACCCCACATACACTGCAGTACAGACCGCGCAGGGACTGGGACCCCACATACACCGAGACAGACCGCGCAGGGACCAGGACCCCACATACACTGCAGTACAGACCGCACAGGGACCGGGACCCCACATACACCGAGACAGACCGCGCAGGGACCAGGGCCCCACATACACCGAGACAGACCGCGCAGGGACCGGGACCCCACATACACCGAGACAGACCGCGCAGGGACCAGGGCCCCACATACACTGCAGTACAGACCGCGCAGGGACCAGGGCCCCACATACACCGAGACAGACCGCGCAGGGACCAGGACCCCACATACACCGAGACAGACCGCGCAGGGACCAGGGCCCCACATACACTGCAGTACAGACCGCGCAGGGACCAGGGCCCCACATACACCGAGACAGACCGCGCAGGGACCAGGGCCCCACATACACAGAGACAGACCGCGCAGGGACCAGGACCCCACATACATCGAGACAGACCGCGCAGGGACCAGGGCCCCACATACACTGCAGTACAGACCGCGCAGGGACCAGGACCCCACATACACTGCAGTACAGACCGCGCAGGGACCAGGACCCCACATACACAGAGACAGACCGCGCAGGGACCAGGACCCCACATACACTGCAGTACAGACCGCGCAGGGACCAGGGCCCCACATACACAGAGACAGACCGCGCAGGGACCAGGACCCCACATACACTGCAGTACAGACCGCGCAGGGACCAGGGCCCCACATACACCGAGACAGACCGCGCAGGGACCAGGGCCCCACATACACAGAGACAGACCGCGCAGGGACCAGGGCCCTACATACACTGCAGTACAGACCGCGCAGGGACCAGGGCCCCACATACACTGCAGTACAGACCGCGCAGGGACCGGGACCCCACATACACCGAGACAGACCGCGCAGGGACCAGGGCCCCACATACACCGAGACAGACCGCGCAGGGACCAGGGCCCCACATACACTGCAGTACAGACCGCGCAGGGACCAGGGCCCCACATACACTGCAGTACAGACCGCGCAGGGACCGGGACCCCACATACACTGAGACAGACCGCGCAGGGACCAGGACCCCACATACACCGAGACAGACCGCGCAGGGACCAGGGCCCCACATACACTGCAGTACAGACCGCGCAGGGACCAGGACCCCACATACACAGAGACAGAGACAGACCGCGCAGGGACCAGGGCCCCACATACACAGAGACAGACCGCGCAGGGACCAGGACCCCACATACACTGCAGTACAGACCGCGCAGGGACCAGGGCCCCACATACACCGAGACAGACCGCGCAGGGACCAGGACCCCACATACACTGCAGTACAGACCGCGCAGGGACCAGGGCCCCACATACACTGCAGTACAGACCGCGCAGGGACCAGGGCCCCACATACACAGAGACAGACCGCGCAGGGACCAGGGCCCCACATACACTGCAGTACAGACCGCGCAGGGACCAGGACCCCACATACACCGAGACAGACCGCGCAGGGACCAGGACCCCACATACACCGAGACAGACCGCGCAGGGACCAGGACCCCACATACACCGAGACAGACCGCGCAAGGACCAGGACCCCACATACACCGAGACAGACCGCGCAGGGACCAGGACCCCACATACACCGAGACAGACCGCGCAGGGACCAGGACCCCACATACACCGAGACAGACCGCGCAGGGACCAGGGCCCCACATACACTGCAGTACAGACCGCGCAGGGACCAGGGCCCCACATACACAGAGACAGACCACGCAGGGACCAGGACCCCACATACACTGCAGTACAGACCGCGCAGGGACCAGGGCCCCACATACACCGAGACAGACCGCGCAGGGACCAGGGCCCCACATACACCGAGACAGACCGCGCAGGGACCAGGGCCCCACATACACCGAGACAGACCGCGCAGGGACCAGGACCCCACATACACTGCAGTACAGACCGCGCAGGGACCAGGGCCCCACATACACCGAGACAGACCGCGCAGGGACCAGGACCCCACATACACCGAGACAGACCGCGCAAGGACCAGGACCCCACATACACCGAGACAGACCGCGCAGGGACCAGGACCCCACATACACTGCAGTACAGACCGCGCAGGGACCGGGACCCCACATACACCGAGACAGACCGCGCAGGGACCAGGACCCCACATACATCGAGACAGACCGCGCGAGGACCAGGACCACACATACACAGAGACAGACCGCGCAGGGACCAGGGCCCCACATACACAGAGACAGACCGCGCAGGGACCAGGACCCCACATACACTGCAGTACAGACCGCGCAGGGACCGGGACCCCACATACACCGAGACAGACCGCGCAGGGACCAGGGCCCCACATACACCGAGACAGACCGCGCAGGGACCAGGGCCCTACATACACTGCAGTACAGACCGCGCAGGGACCAGGGCCCCACATACACTGCAGTACAGACCGCGCAGGGACCGGGATCCCACATACACCGAGACAGACCGCGCAGGGACCAGGGCCCCACATACACTGCAGTACAGACCGCGCAGGGACCAGGGCCCCACATACACTGCAGTACAGACCGCGCAGGGACCGGGACCCCACATACACCGAGACAGACCGCGCAGGGACCAGGGCCCCACATACACTGAGACAGACCGCGCAGGGACCAGGACCCCATATACACCGAGACAGACCGCGCAGAGACCAGGGCCCCACATACACTGCAGTACAGACCGCGCAGGGACCGGGACCCCACATACACCGAGACAGACCGCGCAGGGACCAGGACCCCACATACACCGAGACAGACCGCGCAAGGACCAGGACCCCACATACACCGAGACAGACCGCGCAGGGACCAGGACCCCACATACACTGCAGTACAGACCGCGCAGGGACCGGGACCCCACATACACCGAGACAGACCGCGCAGGGACCAGGACCCCACATACATCGAGACAGACCGCGCGAGGACCAGGACCCCACATACACAGAGACAGACCGCGCAGGGACCAGGGCCCCACATACACAGAGACAGACCGCGCAGGGACCAGGACCCCACATACACTGCAGTACAGACCGCGCAGGGACCGGGACCCCACATACACCGAGACAGACCGCGCAGGGACCAGGGCCCCACATACACCGAGACAGACTGCGCAGGGACCAGGGCCCTACATACACTGCAGTACAGACCGCGCAGGGACCAGGGCCCCACATACACTGCAGTACAGACCGCGCAGGGACCGGGATCCCACATACACCGAGACAGACCGCGCAGGGACCAGGGCCCCACATACACCGAGACAGACCGCGCAGGGACCAGGACCCCACATACACTGCAGTACAGACCGCGCAGGGACCAGGGCCCCACATACACTGCAGTACAGACCGCGCAGGGACCAGGACCCCACATACACCGAGACAGACCGCGCAGGGACCAGGGCCCCACATACACCGAGACAGACCGCGCAGGGACCAGGGCCCCACATACACCGAGACAGACCGCGCAGGGACCAGGGCCCCACATACACTGCAGTACAGACCGCGCAGGGACCAGGGCCCCACATACACCGAGACAGACCGCGCAGGGACCAGGGCCCCACATACACTGAGACAGACCGCGCAGGGACCAGGACCCCACATACACCGAGACAGACCGCGCAGGGACCAGGGCCCCACATACACTGCAGTACAGACATTAGAGGAGGTGGAGGACCACCAGAGACAGAAGAACCGTCAGACACCCCCAGCACTACAGAGACAGGAGGACCGTCATCAGACACCCCCCAGCACTACAGAGACAGGAGGACCGTCATCAGACACCCCCAGCACTACAGAGACATGAGGACCGTCATCAGACACCCCCAGCACTACAGAGACAGGAGGACCGTCATCAGACACCCCCAGCACTACAGAGACAGGAGGACCGTCATCAGACACCCCCAGCACTACAGAGACAGGAGGACAGTCAGACACCCCCAGCACTACAGAGACAGGAGGACAGTCATCAGACACCCCCCAGCACTACAGAGACAGGAGGACCGTCATCAGACACCCCCCAGCACTACAGAGACAGGAGGACCGTCATCAGACACCCCCCAGCACTACAGAGACATGAGGACCGTCATCAGACACCCCCCAGCACTACAGAGACATGAGGACCGTCATCAGACACCCCCCAGCACTACAGAGACAGGAGGACCGTCATCAGACACCCCCCAGCACTACAGAGACATGAGGACCGTCATCAGACACCCCCCAGCACTACAGAGACAGGAGGACCGTCATCAGACACCCCCAGCACTACAGAGACAGGAGGACAGTCAGACAACCAGCACTACAGAGACAGGAGGACAGTCATCAGACACCCCCCAGCACTACAGAGACAGGAGGACCGTCATCAGACACCCCCCAGCACTACAGAGACAGGAGGACAGTCAGACAACCAGCACTACAGAGACAGGAGGACCGTCATCAGACAACCCCCCCTTCCCAGCACTACAGAGACAGGAGGACTGTCATCAGACACCCCCCAGCACTACAGAGACAGGAGGACAGTCAGACACCCCCAGCACTACAGAGACAGGAGGACAGTCAGACAACCAGCACTACAGAGACAGGAGGACAGTCAGACACCCCCAGCACTACAGAGACAGGAGGACAGTCAGACACCCCCAGCACTACAGAGACAGGAGGACAGTCAGACACCCCCAGCACTACAGAGACAGGAGGACAGTCAGACACCCCCAGCACTACAGAGACAGGAGGACAGTCAGACACCCCCAGCACTACAGAGACAGGAGGACAGTCAGACACCCCCAGCACTACAGAGACAGGAGGACCGTCATCAGACACCCCCAGCACTACAGAGACAGGAGGACAGTCAGACACCCCCAGCACTACAGAGACAGGAGGACAGTCAGACACCCCCAGCACTACAGAGACAGGAGGGCCGTCACCAGAGACCTCTGCCGCTGTACTACTGGCACTCACACACCTATATGGCGTCACCGCATACATCACCACCCATATAATAAAGATAACCTTATTTATACCGTCGGGTGAACAACTTAAAAAAAGAAACAAAAATTAGCAAAATGGTTCCCCCGGTTCCTCCCCTACTGTAGCGCGCCCCAGAAGGGCTCCAGGGAGAGGTGCACAGACCGAGCCACGTGAGGCTCCACTGACCCGGAAATCCATCACTTTTGGCTCTTTTACTGCGAGGACATTATTTTTGGGATGTGATCTACTAATTTTGTGGACAGTACATGAGACATAAAGCTGCACGTCTTTGGGGTGGCGGGGGTTGTACAGTGGCAGACCCGCTATACCGCCCCAAAACACGCTCAGGAACGGCTCCACCGACAGAAAGACGGAAAAGATGTGGCCAAAAACTGCTGAAAATCAATAAATGTTCTGAAAAGAAAGTCGCTTTTGTTCGCAGCCGTCAGGGGCGAGCCCAGGTAAAAGCTGCCCTACCTGATCGACTAACAAACTCTTCAGGACAAGCAGCGGGGGAGGGGGAGGACCCCTCGGCGGCTTCTCGGCAGTGCTCCAGTCAGATGGCGGGGGGCATTCCTCGCTGTCCGTCTGCTCCACGGAGCTCAGGTCGTCGGAAGCAACATCTGCAGAATAAAGAACAGAAGGTGAGAGACAGGACACGGCGGCTGCCACGGTCCTCCCGCCATCATTAGCCCCCCCCCCGCGGCGGTGTGCAGGGCCCTTCCTGTGGTCGCACTGGCGCTCCGAGCAGGGACAACCCTAATAGAATACAGGAGGCGTCCGGCAGAAAGTTGTCAGAAGTGCTGTAATAAGCGGGGGCCGCTCTACACCAAGACTTCAGCTATAACGGACGCCAGGCGCTGGCGGAAGTCCTAGTAAAGCTGGCGGACCGCCAAAGGTTCAGCCCCTCCCACTAAACCCGCCATTTTCTAAGGCTCAAAAACTCCCAAATTGTGGCAAAAAAAAAAACTGAAAAAGGAGCAGCTCATTCCCACTGTCCGGGGGGGCGGCCGGAAAAACGTAACGAGAGCGAGTCCCACATACAGTACATGACCTCACACATAGGGGGTCCCACATACACTACATGACCTCACACATAGGGGGGTCCCACATACAGTATATGACCTCACACATAGGGGGTCCCACATACAGTATATGACCCCACACATAGGGGGTCCCACATACAGTATATGACCTCACACATAGGGGGGTCCCACATACACTACATGACCCCACACATAGGGGGTCCCACATACAGTATATGACCTCACACATAAGGGGTCCCACATACAGTACATGACCTCACACATAGGGGGTCCCACATACACTACATGACCTCACACAGAGGGTCCCACATACAGTACATGACCTCACACATAGGGGGGTCCGACATACACTACATGACCTCACACATAGGGGGGTCCCACATACAGTACATGACCTCACACATAGGGGGTCCCACATACACTACATGACCTCACACATAGGGGGTCCCACATACACTACATGACCTCACACATAGGGGGTCCCACATACACTACATGACCTCACACAGAGGGTCCCACATACAGTACATGACCTCACACATAGGGGGTCCCACATACAGTATATGACCTCACACATAGGGGGGTCCCACATACACTACATGACCTCACACATAGGGGGTCCCACATACAGTATATGACCTCATACATAGGGGGGTCCCACATACAGTACATGACCTCACACATAGGGGGTCCCACATACACTACATGACCTCACACATAGGGGGGTCCCACATACAGTATATGACCTCACACATAGGGGGTCCCACATACAGTATATGACCCCACACATAGGGGGTCCCACATACAGTATATGACCTCACACATAGGGGGGTCCCACATACACTACATGACCCCACACATAGGGGGTCCCACATACAGTATATGACCTCACACATAAGGGGTCCCACATACAGTACATGACCTCACACATAGGGGGTCCCACATACACTACATGACCTCACACAGAGGGTCCCACATACAGTACATGACCTCACACATAGGGGGGTCCGACATACACTACATGACCTCACACATAGGGGGGTCCCACATACAGTACATGACCTCACACATAGGGGGTCCCACATACACTACATGACCTCACACATAGGGGGTCCCACATACACTACATGACCTCACACATAGGGGGTCCCACATACACTACATGACCTCACACAGAGGGTCCCACATACAGTACATGACCTCACACATAGGGGGTCCCACATACAGTATATGACCTCACACATAGGGGGGTCCCACATACACTACATGACCTCACACATAGGGGGTCCCACATACAGTATATGACCTCATACATAGGGGGGTCCCACATACAGTATATGACCTCACACATAGGGGGTCCCACATACACTACATGACCTCACACATAGGGGGTCCCACATACACTACATGACCTCACACATAGGGGGTCCCACATACAGTACATGACCTCACACATAGGGGGGTCCCACATACAGTACATGACCTCACACATAGGGGGGTCCCACATACAGTACATGACCTCACACATAGGGGGGTCCCACATACAGTACATGACCTCACACATAGGGGGTCCCACATACACTACATGACCTCACACATAGGGGGTCCCACATACAGTACATGACCTCACACATAGGGGGGTCCCACATACACTACATGACCTCACACATAGGGGGTCCCACATACAGTATATGACCTCATACATAGGGGGGTCCCACATACAGTACATGACCTCACACATAGGGGGGTCCCACATACACTACATGACCTCACACATAGGGGGTCCCACATACACTACATGACCTCACATAGGGGGTCCCACATACACTACATGACCTCACATAGGGGGTCCCACATACACTACATGACCTCACATAGGGGGTCCCACATACACTACATGACCTCACACATAGGGGGTCCCACATACACTACATGACCTCACACATAGGGGGGTCCCACATACAGTACATGACCTCACACATAGGGGGGTCCCACATACAGTACATGACCTCACACATAGAGGGTCCCACATACAGTATATGACCTCACACATAGGGGGTCCCACATACAGTACATGACCCCACACATAGGGGGTCCCACATACAGTACATGACCCCACACATAGGGGGTCCCACATACACTACATGACCTCACACATAGGGGGGGTCCCACATACAGTACATGACCCCACACATAGGGGGTCCCACGTACTCTATATGACCCCACACATAGGGGGTCCCACATACAGTACATGACCTCACACATAGGGGGTCCCACATACAGTACATGACCTCACACATAGGGGGGTCCCACATACACTACATGACCTCACACATAGGGGGTCCCACATACACTACATGACCTCACACATAGGGGGGGTCCCACATACAGTATATGACCTCACACATAGGGGGTCCCACATACAGTATATGACCTCACACATAGGGGGTCCCACGTACTCTATATGACCTCACACATAGGGGGTCCCACGTACTCTATATGACCTCACACATAGGGGGTCCCACGTACTCTATATGACCTCACACATAGGGGGTCCCACGTACTCTATATGACCTCACACATAGGGGGTCCCACGTACTCTATATGACCTCACACATAGGGGGTCCCACGTACTCTATATGACCTCACACATAGGGGGTCCCACGAACTCTATATGACCCCACACATAGCGGTGGCCCTCTGGCACCTGAGAATCCTGAATCCTTGTCAGACTCCGGAGCCGCGGCGGTGTTTCTGGGCCTTTTCTTTTGCGCTGTCACATGACATGACCTTGGCGGCTGCAGCTTCTCCATGTCTTAAGACTGACCCTTGGGGAGACAAGAAATAAAACGTTGGCTGTGCTGCCGCTATACTGCGGGGAGGGGCAGAGCATCTCCCCAATATAAAGGGCCGAAAATCCACAAAAAACACTGTACAGGCGCTCGGCGGGCTTCAAGAGCATACCTCATGTCACATACAGACTATTGCATCCCTCCTATTATACCTCCTGTCACATACAGACTATTGCATCCCTCCTATTATACCTCATGTCACATACAGACTATTGCATCCCTCCTATTATACCTCCTGTCACATACAGACTATTGCATCCCTCCTATTATACCTCATGTCACATACAGACTATTGCATCCCTCCTATTATACCTCATGTCACATACAGACTATTGCATCCCTCCTATTATACCTCCTGTCACATAGACTATTGCATCCCTCCTATTATACCTCATGTCACATACAGACTATTGCATCCCTCCTATTATACCTCATGTCACATACAGACTATTGCATCCCTCCTATTATACCTCCTGTCACATACAGACTATTGCATCCCTCCTATTATACCTCATGTCACATACAGACTATTGCATCCCTCCTATTATACCTCCTGTCACATACAGACTATTGCATCCCTCCTATTATACCTCCTGTCACATACAGACTATTGCATCCCTCCTATTATACCTCATGTCACATACAGACTATTGCATCCCTCCTATTATACCTCCTGTCACATAGACTATTGCATCCCTCCTATTATACCTCCTGTCACATAGACTATTGCATCCCTCCTATTATACCTCATGTCACATACAGACTATTGCATCCCTCCTATTATACCTCATGTCACATACAGACTATTGCATCCCTCCTATTATACCTCATGTCACATACAGACTATTGCATCCCTCCTATTATACCTCCTGTCACATACAGACTATTGCATCCCTCCTATTATACCTCCTGTCACATACAGACTATTGCATCCCTCCTATTATACCTCCTGTCACATACAGACTATTGCATCCCTCCTATTATACCTCATGTCACATACAGACTATTGCATCCCTCCTATTATACCTCATGTCACATACAGACTATTGCATCCCTCCTATTATACCTCATGTCACATACAGACTATTGCATCCCTCCTATTATACCTCCTGTCACATACAGACTATTGCATCCCTCCTATTATACCTCATGTCACATACAGACTATTGCATCCCTCCTATTATACCTCCTGTCACATACAGACTATTGCATCCCTCCTATTATACCTCATGTCACATACAGACTATTGCATCCCTCCTATTATACCTCCTGTCACATACAGACTATTGCATCCCTCCTATTATACCTCCTGTCACATACAGACTATTGCATCCCTCCTATTATACCTCATGTCACATACAGACTATTGCATCCCTCCTATTATACCTCATGTCACATACAGACTATTGCATCCCTCCTATTATACCTCCTGTCACATACAGACTATTGCATCCCTCCTATTATACCTCCTGTCACATACAGACTATTGCATCCCTCCTATTATACCTCCTGTCACATACAGACTATTGCATCCCTCCTATTATACCTCCTGTCACATACAGACTATTGCATCCCTCCTATTATACCTCATGTCACATACAGACTATTGCATCCCTCCTATTATACCTCATGTCACATACAGACTATTGCATCCCTCCTATTATACCTCCTGTCACATACAGACTATTGCATCCCTCCTATTATACCTCCTGTCACATACAGACTATTGCATCCCTCCTATTATACCTCCTGTCACATACAGACTATTGCATCCCTCCTATTATACCTCCTGTCACATACAGACTATTGCATCCCTCCTATTATACCTCCTGTCACATATAGATCGTGAACCCCTTCACCTCCTGGGCTCCTATCTCCCATGTTGTACCGTTACACCCCCGCCCCCCGCCCTGGCTTCCCGCCATGTACCGTTACACCCCCGCCCTGGCTTCCCGCCATGTACCGTGCACTCGCGGCTACTCCACACCAAAGCTCCAGCGCAGATCAGGCCTCACTGCCGACATTCTGTCACCATAACAACCGGCAGGAGACGGCGTCCGCCGCGATGACGTCACCACTGCGTGCAGCTCCGCCTCCCCCGGCGTCCTGCTCTGTCCGCCATGTTGGGGTCTCTCTGGTACCTCGTCGGTTCCGGGCGGGCAGCCTCCATGTTACCGAGTAGGGTGTAGGAGGCTGAAGGTAACGGGTCATAGGGCCCAGAATGTCGCTGGAAGGGCCCCTGACGGCGGCTGTGTTGGTCCATGTTCACACGTGTCCGCATTGCTGGGAAGAATGTATGTAATGTAAGCTCTGCAGTGCCTGGTCCCGTCAATCACAGTGCAGAGGGCGGAGCCTCCAGGTGTAACAGTAACGCCCCCGTTGCTCCCAGAGGCTCATTTGCATATGCCCTTTAAAGCCTCCTCAGAAGTGACCCAGAACAGGGCGTATTATCGCCCTGGAGGTCGTCTGAGGAAATCGTCTTCGGGGGCACGGATGTCACTGAGGAGGAAAGACCCCGAGAAACGAGGCGGCCGGAGGGGGGCATGTATACCTGACATGGTGACAGCGGCGCCCCGCCGCCCTCCTCCTTTTTCCTGTGGTGTCCGGTTTTGAATGAACTGGGACGTCTTTATTTTATAGGAGCGCGTTCATACAGCCGTTCCAGGAGGCGCCTGTGAGATGAGTGCAGTCACTAGTGTTCGGAAGGGTCGGAGTACAGGCGTCAGGGGTTTGTGGGGTGCGCCAGTGCCAGAAAGTGGAGGGACATCACCGGGTATAGTCAACCCACCACCAGCGCCCTGCAGGCGGCCATCAGGAGAAGGTGGCGCTGCGCCCTGCAGGCGGTCATCAGGAGAAGGTGGCGCTGCGCCCTGCAGGCGGCCATCAGGAGAAGGTGGCGCTGCGCCCTGCAGGCGGCCATCAGGAGAAGGTGGCGCTGCGCCCTGCAGGCGGTCATCAGGAGAAGGTGGCGCTGCGCCCTGCAGGCGGCCATCAGGAGAAGGTGGCGCTGCGCCCTGCAGGCGGCCATCAGGAGAAGGTGGCGCTGCGCCCTGCAGGCGGTCATCAGGAGAAGGTGGCGCTGCGCCCTGCAGGAGGTCATCAGGAGAAGGTGGCGCTGCGCCCTGCAGGCGGTCATCAGGAGAAGGTGGCGCTGCGCCCTGCAGGAGGTCATCAGGAGAAGGTGGCGCTGCGCCCCTGCAGGAGGTCATCAGGAGAAGGTGGCGCTGCGCCCTGCAGGAGGTCATCAGGAGAAGGTGGCGCTGCGCCCTGCAGACGGTCATCAGGAGAAGGTGGCGCTGCGCCCTGCAGGCGGCCATCAGGAGAAGGTGGCGCTGCGCCCTGCAGGCGGTCATCAGGAGAAGGTGGCTCTGCGCCCTGCAGGAGGTCATCAGGAGAAGGTGGCGCTGCGCCCTGCAGGAGGTCATCAGGAGAAGGTGGCGCTGCGCCCTGCAGGAGGTCATCAGGAGAAGGTGGCGCTGCGCCCTGCAGGAGGTCATCAGGAGAAGGTGGCGCTGCACCCTGCAGACGGTCATCAGGTGAAGGTGGCGCTGCGCCCTGCAGGAGGTCATCAGGTGAAGGTGGCTCTGCGCCCCTGCAGGCGGTCATCAGGAGAATGTGGCGCTGCGCCCTGCAGGCGGTCATCAGGAGGAGGTGGCTCTGCGCCCTGCAGGCGGCCATCAGGTAAAGGTGGCGTTGCGCCCTGCAGGCGGCCATCAGGAGAAGGTGGCGCTGCGCCCTGCAGGAGGTCATCAGGAGAAGGTGGCGCAGGCGGCCATCAGGTAAAGGTGGCGTTGCGCCCTGCAGGCGGCCATCAGGAGAAGGTGGCGCTGCGCCCTGCAGGAGGTCATCAGGAGAAGGTGGCGCTGCGCCCTGCAGGAGGTCATCAGGAGAAGGTGGCGCTGCGCCCTGCAGGAGGTCATCAGGAGAAGGTGGCGCTGCGCCCTGCAGGAGGTCATCAGGTGAAGGTGGCGCTGCGCCCTGCAGGAGGTCATCAGGAGAAGGTGGCGCTGCGCCCTGCAGGAGGTCATCAGGAGAAGGTGGCGCTGCGCCCTGCAGGCGGTCATCAGGAGAAGGTGGCGCTGCGCCCTGCAGGAGGTCATCAGGAGAAGGTGGCGCTGCGCCCTGCAGGAGGTCATCAGGAGAAGGTGGCGCTGCGCCCTGCAGGAGGTCATCAGGAGAAGGTGGCGCTGCGCCCTGCAGGCGGCCATCAGGAGAAGGTGGCGCTGCGCCCTGCAGGCGGCCATCAGGAGAAGGTGGCGCTGCGCGCAGGCGGTCATCAGGAGAAGGTGGCGCTGCGCCCTGCAGGAGGTCATCAGGTGAAGGTGGCGCTGCGCCCTGCAGGCGGCCATCAGGAGAAGGTGGCGCTGCGCCCTGCAGGCGGTCCTCAGGAGAAGGTGGCGCTGCGCCCTGCAGGAGGTCATCAGGTGAAGGTGGCGCTGCGCCCTGCAGGCGGTCATCAGGAGAAGGTGGCGCTGCGCCCTGCAGGCGGCCATCAGGAGAAGGTGGCTCTGCGCCCTGCAGACGGTCATCAGGTGAAGGTGGCGCTGCGCCCTGCAGGCGGTCATCAGGAGAAGGTGGCGCTGCGCCCTGCAGGCGGCCATCAGGAGAAGGTGGCTCTGTGCCCTGCAGACGGTCATCAGGTGAAGGTGGCGCTGCGCCCTGCAGACGGTCATCAGGTGAAGGTGGCGCTGCGCCCTGCAGACGGTCATCAGGTGAAGGTGGCGCTGCGCCCTGCAGACGGTCATCAGGTGAAGGTGGCGCTGCGCCCTGCAGGAGGTCATCAGGAGAAGGTGGCGCTGCGCCCTGCAGGCGGTCATCAGGTGAAGGTGGCGCTGCGCCCTGCAGGCGGTCATCAGGTGAAGGTGGCGCTGCGCCCTGCAGGAGGTCATCAGGAGAAGGTGGCGCTGCGCCCTGCAGGAGGTCATCAGGAGAAGGTGGCGCTGCGCCCTGCAGGCGGTCATCAGGTGAAGGTGGCGCTGCGCCCTGCAGGCGGTCATCAGGTGAAGGTGGCGCTGCGCCCTGCAGGAGGTCATCAGGAGAAGGTGGCGCTGCGCCCTGCAGGCGGTCATCAGGTGAAGGTGGCGCTGCGCCCTGCAGGCGGTCATCAGGTGAAGGTGGCGCTGCGCCCTGCAGGAGGTCATCAGGTGAAGGTGGCGCTGCGCCCTGCAGGCGGTCATCAGGAGAAGGTGGCGCTGCGCCCTGCAGGAGGTCATCAGGAGAAGGTGGCGCTGCGCCCTGCAGGAGGTCATCAGGAGAAGGTGGCGCTGCGCCCTGCAGGCGGTCATCAGGTGAAGGTGGCGCTGCGCCCTGCAGGCGGTCATCAGGTGAAGGTGGCGCTGCGCCCTGCAGGAGGTCATCAGGTGAAGGTGGCGCTGCGCCCTGCAGGCGGTCATCAGGTGAAGGTGGCGACACAAGGTAAGCGGCCAGGGAAGGGTTAGCGTGCAGAGTTCTGCAGATGGTGCCCCGCATCTAAGCGGTATGACCCCGCACTCAGGAGGCAGGGACCAGGCGAGCTGACCCTCCCTGGACGGGCGTCTTAGAGAGCAGGGGTCCCAGCGTCCCTGGCCCCTAGGACTGTGGTCCACGTGGATGAACCCATCAAACTTGGGGAACAAACAAGAAAGGCTGCGCTAGAACCCGGGGAGTGCAGATCACCCCCGAACGTCTGCCCGGAGACCTTTAAGAGGCACTCTGTTTGGCTCCGTCCTAATACAGGTCTACGGGGCACGTTAGGGTTCCTGACGACAGGACTATTTTTTTCCGTCGTGTATAACGGACAAACACGGAACCGTTATGTGCTCCGTAGACATGTATTAGGACGGAGCCAAACATAGTGCCTCTTAAAGGTTTCTGCTTTGCTTTCCGTCCTAGAATTCCGTTATAACGCCACGTGATCCCGGCCTAAATATTTGGGTCCTGCCCCTGTTGACCCGGGGTCTGCAGGAAATGTAGACTTTTATACACCGAGGGTTGTGATGGCCTCTGCTGTCTTGGGTCTGCCATGGCGCCATTAACTGGTCGGCGGGCGAGCTGGAGAAATGGGGGCCCAACTGCGCCAATTCCTGTTTCCCCGTAATGGTTCATGTTCTACGATCGGTACCGAGCACCTGCCAACATCTATCCTCCATAGACCACGATCGCCATATTGATTTATTCCCAGAGGGGCGGATTTCGGACCTGTCAGGGTGTATTCAGGACCGTCTGCGTATTCCGCCCTCCACCTCCATCCATGGGTAAAGACCAGGCGCCCTCGCCGTCCATCCCAGTTCTCCATGGTTTCCTAAGTGCGGCCTCGCGGCTGTTCGGATTGCAGTGTCTACATATAGCGGTCTAATGTCCTCTGATCTATACACTCCGCTGGAGTCCGGACATCAGCTGAGAGGCCCTTCAGAGTCTCCACCGACTAGGTCCCTACCTGAGGCGCCGCCCCCTTGTAGGAGGAGCTTCTGACGCTTCGGAAATAGGTGCGGCTGGACAGCGCTCGGCGTAGGCCGTGCACCTTCTTTGACATGGGTGATTGGGAGCGGGCGCTCGAGGAATGGCGGCACTTTTTGGAGGCGGCTCCGCATCAGGTGACTGTCATCGGTGACCCGGAGTCTGTCATAGGGTTAAATCCCAGACAAGACGGTGGGCATTATTTTTTACCTGCTTTAAAGGTGTTGTGGGGTATTTTATTATGGACCTATCGTCAGGGGGGTCCAGCACTAGTGACACCGGGCTCCCTGCTAGGCGTAAGTCTCTGCCTTTCATAGTGATGTATATGGGGGGATATTGGATAACCCCTTTAAGGAGGGACGATGGGGGGGGGGTAGATCAGCTTCTCACTTGACCCCGCCGTCACAAGCCGTTCAGCTATGGGAAGGCCGCGCGGTTGTGGTATAGGACACCATGACCGTAATATCCATCTGGGTGTGTCCCCAAGGGGGCCCGGAAACAGGAGCGGCACAGCCATACGACACCTCAAAGGAATGAAAAGAGAAAAAAGCTGTACGTCTATTAACATGGTGGCCTCGCCCTACTCCGAGCCGCCCAGTCAGGTCTGGAGGTGACCCCACTAACGGGTGCAGGATTACCCAGCTATTTGTGGAGGAAGAAGGCGACTGTAGTGGGATATATTCACCGCACACTATGGAGAAGGACTTCGCCTTCCTGCAGTGGAGCAGCCGCCATCCAATCCGTTTTCACGATGGCGTTTCTCCGTGCGCTCCCACAAGCAGAGGTTTGATGAAGGAATGGAGTGAGCTGAACGGAGCACTTTATGTGGGGGCGTCACTCGGGGGCGAGTGGGGAAGATACCCATATTATACGGGAGGGATGAGGGTCACCTAAGCGCCATTGTCAGTAGGAGTAATGGAGGAACTTATAGAATTACGGAAGCCCTCAACTACCAGAGACTTGAGTTGGGAGGTCCATAGATGTCTCATTATCTCTTCAACCTAATTGGAAGCTTGAAGATGATGGAAGAAGTGGGAATCAATATTCTACGTCTGCAAGGGTTAACCCTTAGAGGACTGAGCGATTTAGCGTTTTCGTTTTTCACTCCCCGCCTTCCCATAGTCATACCCTTTTATCTTCTTCAGTTCACATCGCCTTATGAGGACAAGTTGTACTTTCCAACGGCACCATTTACACTCACATACAATATAATGGGAAGCGGGAAAAAGGGATTTCCAAAGGGGAAAAAACACGATTCTGACACAGTTAAAAAAAATTTATGGCGTTAAATATGTGGTAAAATTGACCTGTTACCTAGCGTGAAGTTGAAGTGCAAAAAAAATGGTGAATTGGCTGTTTTTTATTTCCGTTACGCCATTCACCGTATGGGGTTAATATTGTTACATTTTAACAGTTCAGAGGTTTTTGCACGCGGCGATGCCAATGATGTGTGTTTTTTTTATTGGTTAAGTATTTTGATTTTGGGGAAAGGGGGTGATTTGATATTTCATTATTCCCCCTGGGTGACTATAACTGGAATCATTCGACGCCCATTGTGTTCACTGATGGCGATATAGCAGCCCAGTGCTGCCACCTAGTGGCCTGTATTGGTATCTCTTACAAAATGCATGAGGCTTTGGTCTGCTAGTGCAGTGTAACGGGCCCCCCGATCTCAGCCGGGGAATACCGGAGTGGGAGTGCGCGGCTCCGGCGTCCCGACTGCTCAGATGCCGTGGTCACATTTGACATCTGAGGGGGGAAATGCATGCGATCAGCCTCATGGCGTGCCAGGTTGGATTTAACCTCTTCTGGGACTCTGTCATATACCGCAGTAAAGTATCTAGATTGTAACGCCGTATATTAGGGAAGTTGAGGCCCCGGTTTAGCCTGGGGTTCTTGGTTTCCCCCCCTCCGTGAAATAAAGACCTGGAGGCTTTGGAGTAGATAATAGATGACGTCTGCCATCTTAGACATTAGCTCTGCACGTAGAAGATAACGAGAAATGCCTATAGCAGGAGCGGCTCGATAGGGTTCCTGGAGAGTGTGTTATTTCTACCCCCAGATTTCGTGCACCATCTCAAGCAGGTATTTTTGGGCCCATGTGGGAGTAGGTTCACCGATTAACATCAGAGCATTGCCTTTAACCTGGTAAAGAACCTGGGTTAGGGTTAGACCCTAACCCTAACGATCGGGGGGAGGCTCCACACTGAACACAGGAGGGAAGGGGAACAGTAACTGGGCCTGGAAACCAGGGAAGGAACAGGTCACCTCCTAGACAACCCTGATCCGGGCCCTGACTACCTTTCAATATGAATAGGTACCTAGGCCCTGATTTCCCTATAAGGCCCTGGAATGAGGTTAGGACCAGAGACAACCCATTCCTCCCCAGATGGACGAATGGAAGTCTCTGTCTCAGGCCCAGATACAAACAACAGGGAATATAACAAATACAAACAAATGCGACACTTAACTTCTGTAGCGATGGAAGAACAGGAACACCAGAGACGACCTCACACCAGCTCAGCCAAACCCAAATGAAGCTATCTACCGCATGGTCAGAAGGGTGGGGTCAGACTATAAAGGGCAGAAGTGATGACCACTGAGCAACAGCTGAGAAAAGGGAAGTGGTCATTAACCCTATCAACACTGAATAAAGAGAAATCAAGGAGGCTGTTAGATTCCTCCACGCTCAGCCAGTCTCTCTGATCTCCTGACAACAGTCACCTGATGGTCCATGACACCTAGGGGGTCATATATTTCAGGCGCGACTTCTCCCCGCTCACGCCAGGTCTAAAATTGTGGAGGGGGCGGGGCCAGCGGCACGTCTCATTCGTCATTTTGTACGCTTCTACAGTCGTAGGATATGCTCTTACGGAAGCTCCGATGCTTCTTCCATCTAGAACTGGCCACCTGATTTTCCTGGCAGTGGTCATTTTTTGAGGATCCATCTTGTGTCTTTACCAAACCTTGCAAAAATGTGTTCAGAGGGAATGTGCTTCGGGGGCCCTTGTGTCTGGAGATGGCTACTGGGCATGTTGACCGCCGTTTATTATACGTCGTTTCTTTGATGCTCATAGTAAAGCTATGTCTCTTTATGAAGTGAGTACCTGCCACAAAGGTAGCCCAGTGTATTATCCAAACCACCCAATTGGACAGCTGCACGGGAAATCTCTGCGTAATAGGACGTCACCAAGGTCTAAGGAAACAACTGGTGCATGGCCTTAGGTTAGTCACGTCCAGAAGAGTCAACTCTGTCCTGGAATAAGAGTCATGGGGTGCGGAGAAGCAGGTGGGGCTGGATAGCTTCCAAGGGCCACAACGTTTGTGATTGTGACTCATCTATGGTAGATCTATCCTACAAATGCAGCAAGCACCCGAATCCTGCGCAGGGATATTTGGCTTGCTTATTCGTGTCCCAAGGCTTGTTGGAAATTCGGACTTTGTCTCATTCAGAGCCACTTCCAGAAGGTGGTGCTAGCAAGATGGCTCCCTGGAAGATACCTTTTAAAAGAAAAGTGCAGGTTATTTAGCAGAAGGCCAACTGGTGCAATGTGATCCCAGAAACCCAGCGTATGAGCAGTAGGATCCACCAGGAAAAACCGAGCAATAAGTCCCATGTAAAGCAAGGCCGGGCGGCTGGTGATGTGGTTGTCCTCCTCCTTGCATCCACGTGTGATTGCAGCAGGGCCCACAATAGTGAGGTGGCAATCTGCTGAGGCTAGGCAGGACGACGGGGTCAGAGAGCATCTCCAGGAGAACACACTGGAGGTGCCCTCACAAGGATCTAAGGTAGGCAGCTTGATTGAGAAGCCTCCAGTTCTTGCCTAGGTAAGTGATTTGCACGTAAATGAAAGCCCGGAAGGCAGGCAGCGTTGTTTTGTGGCGTGTTATATGGAGCAGTCCAATGCCTCGTGCTTTAAAAGGGGGCGCTAAATGAGCACCGGAACTCCATGGCTTAAAAATAGCCCACTGCAGTCTTCTGGGTGGTGGGCAGGGGCGCTGCTAGGTTAAAACATTCGGGGCCCCTGATGTTTTGTCCCAGGCCCCGAATGTCCTGCCTGCCAGCTAGATACAACTGTAAGTCCTCAGGGTGGCAATACAATTTAATCTAATGCGGTGGAAGAGCTGAAGGACCTGTGGTGACATCACAGGCAGTGGTTAAGGAGGACCTGCGATGATGTCACCCAGTGCAGGAGAGGACGGCAGTAAAGAGGAGAAGTCCTGGGGAAGAGGATGTGGTGATGTCTGTACATGAGCAGAGTAATGCTGGGACTGTATGTTAGGGTTGAAGGGAGGGATGTTATTTACATAGGACTGTGTGTTGGAGGGGGCGGGAGTGATGTTATTTACATGGGACTGTATGTTGGAGGGGGCTAGGGGAGGGAGTGATGTTATTTACATGGGACTGTATGTTGGAGGGGGCTAGGGGAGGGAGTGATGTTATTTACATGGGACTGTGTGTTGGAGGGGGCTAGGGGAGGGAGTGATGTTATTTACATGGGACTGTATGTTGGAGGGGGCTAGGGGAGGGAGTGATGTTATTTACATTGGACTGTATGTTGGAGGGGGGGGGGGAGTGATGTTATTTACATGGGACTGTGTGTTGGAGGGGGCGGGAGTGATGTTATTTACATGGGACTGTGTGTTGATGGCGGGTGTGGGAGGGAGTGATGTTATTTACATGGGAGCTGCATTCATACAAGCCGGCAAATAATGCGAGTTTGTGAGCGTTCACGTGTTTTGAGTTCCAGTGTGTATTAAGTGCGTGACTGTAGATGACTTCAGATTCAGGGACTTTAGGAGGGACTGCAGTAAGTTACATTGTTATCACTGCACTGTATTGTATTTTCTCTTTCTTGTGTAATCCCCATTAGTCTGTGTCCGTTATTGACAGCGCCGTCCAGCGCTCGTCTTGTCTGGTGTCTGCAGTCCTGGAACAGCCGTTTTCATATCTTTGTTCAACATGTGAGCAAATTACCAGTTTGGAATCGCACATCGAGTATCTAACCGGGCGAGGGTCAACACTGAGAGGCCTTGACAATTTGCAGAAGAGTTCGCTGCTCACTGAGCAGGCGCTCTGTGGGGTAGATGAGGGGGAGGAAAGTGAGGGAGCTAGCTGGGTAACAGAAAGCGGGGTCGAGGGAGGAGTGCAGGGAGGCTAGCCCGGATCTGACACAAGGTTGTCAGATGAGGGGATGTCAGTCCAGGGACGGCACTGCTGCAGCCGGACCCTTCCTCTGCCAGTCAGGGGGATGTCAGCTCCAGTAAGCAGGAGAGCAGGGCAGACGGGTGCTGGTAGTGGGAGACGCCATTATTAGGGGGACAGATAGGGCGATCTGTCACAAAGACCGGGATCTGCGGACTCTGTGTTGTCTTCCTGGCGCTCGAGTTCGACGCACCGCAGATCGGGCTGACAGATTAGTGGAGGGGCTGGAGAAGACCCAGCGGTCCATATCGGAACCAATGACAAAGTTAGAGGAAGGTGGAGCGTCCTTAAAAATGGTTTTAGGGATTTAGGTCACAAGCTTAGGACAAGGACCTCGAAGGTAGTATCTAAAGTAATTGACACGGCATAAGATATACACTACAGAGGACAGTATACTGTGTATATATATATATATACTACAGAGGACAGTATACTGTATATATACTACAGAGGACAGTATACTGTATATATACTACAGAGGACAGTATACTGTATATATACTACAGAGGACAGTATACTGTATATATACTACAGAGGACAGTATACTGTATATATACTACAGAGGACAGTATACTGTATATATATATATACTACAGAGGACAGTATACTGTATATATACACTACAGAGGACAGTATACTGTATATATACTACAGAAGACAGTATACTGTATATATACTACAGAGGACAGTATACTGTATATATACTACAGAGGACAGTATACTGTATATACACTACAGAGGACAGTATACTGTATATACACTACAGAGGACAGTATACTGTATATATACTACAGAGGACAGTATACTGTATATATATACTACAGAGGACAGTATACTGTATATATATACTACAGAGGACAGTATACTGTATATACACTACAGAGGACAGTATACTGTATATATACTACAGAGGACAGTATACTGTATATATACTACAGAGGACAGTATACTGTATATATACTACAGAGGACAGTATACTGTATATATACTACAGAGGACAGTATACTATATATACACTACAGAGGACAGTATACTGTATATATACTACAGAGGACAGTATACTGTATATATACACTACAGAGGACAGTATACTGTATATATACTACAGAGGACAGTATATTGTATATATACTACAGAGGACAGTATACTGTATATATACTACAGAGGACAGTATACTGTATATATACACTACAGAGGACAGTATACTGTATATATACTACAGAGGACAGTATACTGTATATATACTACAGAGGACAGTATACTGTATATATACTACAGAGGACAGTATACTGTATATATACTACAGAGGACAGTATACTGTATATATACTACAGAGGACAGTATGCTATATATACACTACAGAGGACTGTATATATACTACAGAGGACAGTATACTGTATATATACTACAGAGGACAGTATACTGTATATATACTACAGAGGACAGTATACTGTATATATACACTACAGAGGACAGTATACTGTATATATACTACAGAGGACAGTATACTGTATATATACTACAGAGGACAGTATACTGTATATATACACTACAGAGGACAGTATACTGTATATATACTACAGAGGACAGTATACTGTATATATACACTACAGAGGACAGTATACTGTATATACACTACAGAGGACAGTATACTGTATATACACTACAGAGGACAGTATACTGTATATATATACTACAGAGGACAGTATACTGTATATATATACTACAGAGGACAGTATACTGTATATACACTACAGAGGACAGTATACTATATATACACTACAGAGGACAGTATACTGTATATATACTACAGAGGACAGTATACTGTATATATACACTACAGAGGACAGTATACTGTATATATACTACAGAGGACAGTATACTGTATATATACTACAGAGGACAGTATACTGTATATACACTACAGAGGACAGTATACTGTATATATATACTACAGAGGACAGTATACTGTGTATATACTACAGAGGACAGTATACTGTATATATATACTACAGAGGACAGTATACTGTATATATACTACAGAGGACAGTATACTGTATATATATACTACAGAGGGCCGTATACTGTATACAGTATATACTACAGAGGACAGTATACTGTATATATACTACAGAGGGCAGTATGCTGTATATATACTACAGAGGGCAGTATGCTGTATATATACTACAGAGGACAGTATACTGTATATATACTACAGAGGACAGTATGCTGTATATATACACTACAGAGGACAGTATACTGTATATATACAACAGAGGACAGTATACTGTATATATACAACAGAGGACAGTATACTGTATATATACAACAGAGGACAGTATACTGTATATATACAACAGAGGACAGTATACTGTGTATATACTACAGAGGACAGTATACTGTATATATATACTACAGAGGACAGTATACTGTATATATACTACAGAGGACAGTATACTGTATATATATACTACAGAGGGCCGTATACAGTATATACTACAGAGGACAGTGTACTGTATATATACACTACAGAGGACAGTATACTGTATATATACTACAGAGGACAGTATAATGTATATATACTACAGAGGTCAGTATACTGTATATACACTACAGAGGACAGTATACTGTATATATATACTACAGAGGGCCGTATACTGTATACAGTATATACTACAGAGGACAGTATACTGTATATATACTACAGAGGACAGTATACTGTATATATACACTACAGAGGACAGTATACTGTATATATATACTACAGAGGACAGTATACTGTATATATACACTACAGAGGACAGTATACTGTATATATACTACAGAGGACAGTATACTGTATATATATACTACAGAGGACAGTATACTGTATATATATACTACAGAGGACAGTATACTGTATATATACTACAGAGGACAGTATACTGTATATATACTACAGAGGGCAGTATGCTGTATATATACTACAGAGGACAGTATACTGTATATATACTACAGAGGACAGTATGCTGTATATATACACTACAGAGGACAGTATGCTGTATATATACACTACAGAGGACAGTATACTGTATATATACTACAGAGGTCAGTATACTGTATATACACTACAGAGGACAGTATACTGTATATATACTACAGAGGACAGTATACTGTATATATACTACAGAGGACAGTATACTGTATATATATATACTACAGAGGACAGTATACTGTGTATATATATATATATATACTACAGAGGACAGTATACTGTATATATACACTACAGAGGACAGTATACTGTATATACACTACAGAGGACAGTATACTGTATATACACTACAGAGGAGAGTATACTGTATACACTACAGAAGACAGTATACTGTATATATACTACAGAGGACAGTATACTGTATATATACTACAGGGGACAGTATACTGTATATATATACTACAGGGGACAGTATACTGTATATATACACTACAGAGGACAATATACTGTATATACACTACAGAGGACAGTATACTGTATATATACACTACAGAGGACAGTATACTGTATATATACTACAGAGGACAGTATACTGTATATACACTACAGAGGGCAGTATACTGTATATACACTACAGAGGACAGTATACTGTATATATATACTACAGAGGACAGTATACTGTATATATACACTACAGAGGACAGTATACTGTATATATATACTACAGAGGACAGTATACTGTATATATACACTACAGAGGACAGTATACTGTATATATACTACAGAGGACAGTATACTGTATATATATATACTACAGAGGACAGTATACTGTATATATACTACAGAGGACAGTATACTGTATATACACTACAGAGGGCAGTATACTGTATATACACTACAGAGGAAAGTATACTATATATATACTACAGAGGACAGTATACTGTATATATACTAGAGGACAGTATACTGTATATATACACTACAGAGGACAGTATACTGTATATATACACTACAGAGGACAGTATACTATATATACACTACAGAGGACAGTATACTGTATATATATACTACAGAGGACAGTATACTGTATATATACTACAGAGGACAGTATACTGTATATATACACTACAGAGGGCAGTATACTGTATATATACTACAGAGGACAGTATACTGTATATATACTACAGAGGACAGTATACTGTATATATACTACAGAGGACAGTATACTGTATATACTACAGAGGACAGTATACTGTATATATATACTACAGAGGACAGTATACTGTATATACACTACAGAGGACAGTATACTGTATATATACTACAGAGGACAGTATACTGTATATATACTACAGAGGGCAGTATACTGTATATATATATACACTACAGAGGACAGTATACTGTATATATATACTACAGAGGACAGTATACTGTATATATACACTACAGAGGACAGTATACTGTATATATACACTACAGAGGACAGTATACTGTATATATATACTACAGAGGACAGTATACTGTATATATACACTACAGAGGACAGTATACTGTATATATACACTACAGAGGACAGTATACTGTGTATATATATATATATATACTACAGAGGACAGTATACTGTATATATACTACAGAGGACAGTATACTGTATATATACTACAGAGGGCAGTATACTGTATATATATATACTACAGAGGACAGTATACTGTATATATACACTACAGAGGACAGTATACTGTATATATACTACAGAGGACAGTATACTGTATATATATATACTACAGAGGACAGTATACTGTATATATACTACAGAGGACAGTATACTGTATATACACTACAGAGGGCAGTATACTGTATATACACTACAGAGGACAGTATACTATATATATACTACAGAGGACAGTATACTGTATATACACTACAGAGGGCAGTATACTGTATATACACTACAGAGGACAGTATACTATATATATACTACAGAGGACAGTATACTGTATATATACTACAGAGGACAGTATACTGTATATATACACTACAGAGGACAGTATACTGTATATATACACTACAGAGGACAGTATACTATATATACACTACAGAGGACAGTATACTGTATATATATACTACAGAGGACGGTATACTGTATATATACTACAGAGGACAGTATACTGTATATATACACTACAGAGGACAGTATACTGTATATATACTACAGAGGACAGTATACTGTATATATACTACAGAGGACAGTATACTGTATATACTACAGAGGACAGTATACTGTATATATATACTACAGAGGACAGTATACTGTATATATACTACAGAGGACAGTATACTGTATATATACTACAGAGGACAGTATACTGTATATATACTACAGAGGGCAGTATACTGTATATATATATATACACTACAGAGGACAGTATACTGTATATATATACTACAGAGGACAGTATACTGTATATATACACTACAGAGGACAGTATACTGTATATATACACTACAGAGGACAGTATACTGTATATATATACTACAGAGGACAGTATACTGTATATATACACTACAGAGGACAGTATACTGTATATATACACTACAGAGGACAGTATACTGTGTATATATATATACTACAGAGGACAGTATACTGTATATATACTACAGAGGACAGTATACTGTATATATACTACAGAGGGCAGTATACTGTATATATACTACAGAGGACAGTATACTGTATATATACTACAGAGGACAGTATACTGTATATATACTACAGAGGACAGTGTACTGTATATACACTACAGAGGACAGTGTACTGTATATATACTACAGAGGACAGTATACTGTATATATACTACAGAGGACAGTATACTGTATATATATACTACAGAGGACAGTATACTATATATATACTACAGAGGACAGTATACTGTATATATACACTACAGAGGACAGTATACTGTATATATATATATATACTACAGAGGACAGTATACTGTATATATATACTACAGAGGACAGTATACTGTATATATATATACTACAGAGGACAGTATACTGTATATATATATATATATATACTACAGAGGACAGTATACTGTATATATATATATACTACAGAGGACAGTATACTGTATATATATATATACTACAGAGGACAGTATACTGTATATATACACTACAGAGGACAGTATACTGTATATATACACTACAGAGGACAATATACTGTATATATATATATACTACAGAGGACAGTATACTGTATATATACACTACAGAGGACAGTATACTGTATATATATATACTACAGAGGACAGTATACTATATATATATATATATACTACAGAGGACAGTATACTGTATATATACACTACAGAGGACAGTATACTGTATATATACTACAGAGGACAGTATACTGTATATATAACTACAGAGGACAGTATACTGTATATATACTACAGAGGACAGTATACTGTATATATACTACAGAGGACAGTATACTGTATATATACTACAGAGGACAGTATACTGTATATATAACTACAGAGGACAGTATACTGTATATATACTACAGAGGACAGTATACTGTATATATACTACAGAGGACAATATACTGTATATACTACAGAGGACAGTATACTGTATATATATATATACTACAGAGGACAGTATACTGTATATATACACTACAGAGGACAGTATACTGTATATATAACTACAGAGGACAGTATACTGTATATATACTACAGAGGACAGTATACTGTATATATATACTACAGAGGACAGTATAATGTATATATATACTACAGAGGACAGTATACTGTATATATATATATACTACAGAGGACAGTATACTGTATATATACACTACAGAGGACAGTATACTGTATATATAACTACAGAGGACAGTATACTGTATATATACTACAGAGGACAGTATACTGTATATATATACTACAGGGGACAGTATACTGTATATACACTACAGAGGACAGTATATTGTATATATACTACAGAGGACAGTATACTGTATATATACTACAGAGGACAGTATACTGTATATATACTACAGAGGACAGTATACTGTATATATATACTACAGAGGACAGTATACTGTATATATACACTACAGAGGACAGTATACTGTATATATACTACAGAGGACAGTATACTGTATATATACTACAGAGGACAGTATACTGTATATATACTACAGAGGACAGTATACTGTATATATACTACAGAGGACAGTATACTGTATATATATACTACAGAGGACAGTATACTGTATATATACTACAGAGGACAGTATACTGTATATATACTACAGAGGACAGTATACTGTATATATACTACAGAGGACAGTATACTGTGTATATAAATACTACAGAGGACAGTATAATGTATATATATACTACAGAGGACAGTATACTGTATATATATACTACAGAGGACAGTATACTGTATATATACACTACAGAGGACAGTATACTGTATATATATACTACAGAGGACAGTATACTGTATATATACACTACAGAGGACAGTATATATATACTACAGAGGACAGTATACTGTATATATACTACAGAGGACAGTATACTGTATATACACACTACAGAGGACACTATACTGTATATATATATATATATACTACAGAGGACAGTATACTGTATATATATACGACAGAGGACAGTATACTGTATATATATACTACAGAGGACAGTATACTGTATATATATACTACAGAGGACAGTATACTGTATATACACTAAAGAGGACAGTATACTGTATATATACACTACAGAGGACAGTATACTGTATATATACTACAGAGGACAGTATACTGTATATATACTAGAGGACAGTATACTGTATATACTACAGTGGACAGTATACTGTATATATATACTACAGAGGACAGTGTACTGTATATACACTACAGAGGACAGTGTACTGTATATATACTACAGAGGACAGTATACTGTATATATACTACAGAGGACAGTATACTGTATATATACTACAGAGGACAGTATACTGTATATATACTACAGAGGACAGTATACTGTATATATACTACAGAGGACAGTATACTGTATATATACTACAGAGGACAGTATACTGTATATATATATACTACACAGGACAGTATACTGTATATATATATACTACACAGGACAGTATACTGTATATATATACACTACAGAGGACAGTATACTGTATATATACTACAGAGGACAGTATACTGTATATATATACACTACAGAGGACAGTATACTGTATATATACTACAGAGGACAGTATACTGTATATATACTACAGAGGACAGTATACTGTATATATACTACAGAGGACAGTATACTGTATATATACTACAGAGGACAGTATACTGTATATATATACTACAGAGGACAGTATACTATATATATACACACTACAGAGGACAGTATACTGTGTATATATACTACAGAGGACAGTATACTGTATATATACTACAGAGGACAGTATACTGTATATATACTACAGAGGAAAGTATACTGTATATATACACTACAGAGGACAGTATACTGTATATATACACTACAGAGGACAGTATACTGTATATATACACTACAGAGGACAGTATACTGTATATATACTACAGAGGACAGTATACTGTATATATACTACAGAGGACCGTATACTGTATATATACACTACAGAGGACAGTATACTGTATATATACTACAGAGGACAGTATACTGTATATATATATATACTACAGAGGACAGTATACTGTATATATACTACAGAGGACAGTATACTGTATATATATACTACAGAGGACAGTATACTGTATATATACTACAGAGGACAGTATACTGTATATATATACTACAGAGGAAAGTATACTGTATATATATACTACAGAGGACAGTATACTGTATATATACACTACAGAGGACAGTATACTGTATATATACTACAGAGGACAGTATACTGTATATATACTACAGAGGACAGTATACTGTATATATACTACAGAGGACAGTATACTGTATATACACTACAGAGGACAGTATACTGTATATATACACTACAGAGGACAGTATACTGTATATACACTACAGAGGACAGTATACTGTATATATACACTACAGAGGACAGTATACTGTATATACACTACAGAGGACAGTATACTGTATATATACACTACAGAGGACAGTATACTGTATATATATACTACAGAGGACAGTATACTGTATATATACACTACAGAGGACAGTATACTGTGTATATATATACTACAGAGGACAGTATACTGTATATATACACTACAGAGGACAGTATACTGTATATATACACTACAGAGGACAGTATACTGTATATATACACTACAGAGGACAGTATACTGTATATATACACTACAGAGGACAGTATACTGTGTATATATACTACAGAGGACAGTATACTGTATATATACTACAGAGGACAGTATACTGTATATATATACTACAGAGGACAGTATACTGTATATACACTACAGAGGACAGTATACTGTATATACTACAGAGGACAGTATACTGTATATATACACTACAGAGGACAGTATACTGTATATATACTACAGAGGACAGTATACTGTATATATATATACTACAGAGGACAGTATACTGTATATATACACTACAGAGGACAGTATACTGTATATACTACAGAGGACAGTATACTGTATATATACACTACAGAGGACAGTATACTGTATATATATACTACAGAGGACAGTATACTGTATATATATACTACAGAGGACAGTATACTGTATATATACTACAGAGGACAGTATACTGTATATATATACTACAGAGGACAGTATACTGTATATATATACTACAGAGGACAGTATACTGTATATACACTACAGAGGACAGTATACTGTATATACTACAGAGGACAGTATACTGTATATATACACTACAGAGGACAGTATACTGTATATATATACTACAGAGGACAGTATACTGTATATATATACTACAGAGGACAGTATACTGTATATACACTACAGAGGACAGTATACTGTATATATACTACAGAGGACAGTATACTGTATATACACTACAGAGGACAGTATTCTGTATATATACTACAGAGGACAGTATACTGTATATACACTACAGAGGACAGTATACTGTATATATACACTACAGAGGACAGTATACTGTATATATACACTACAGAGGACAGTATACTGTATATATACACTACAGAGGACAGTATACTGTATATATACTACAGAGGACAGTATAATGTATATATAATACTACAGAGGACAGTATACTGTATATATATACTACAGAGGACAGTATACTGTATATATACACTACAGAGGACAGTATACTGTATATATATACTACAGAGGACAGTATACTGTATATATACTACAGAGGACAGTATACTGTATATATACACTACAGAGGACAGTATACTGTATATACACTACAGAGGACAGTGTACTGTATATACACTACAGAGGACAGTATAATGTATATATAATACTACAGAGGACAGTATAATGTATATATAATACTATAGAGGACAGTATACTGTATATATATACTACAGAGGACAGTATACTGTATATATACTACAGAGGACAGTATACTGTATATACACTACAGAGGACAGTGTACTGTATATATACTACAGAGGACAGTATAATGTATATATAATACTACAGAGGACAGTATACTGTATATATATACTACAGAGGACAGTATACTGTATATATACACTACAGAGGACAGTGTACTGTATATATACTACAGAGGACAGTATAATGTATATATAATACTACAGAGGACAGTATACTGTATATATATACTACAGAGGACAGTATACTGTATATATACTACAGAGGACAGTATACTGTATATATACACTACAGAGGACAGTATACTGTATATATACACTACAGAGGACAGTGTACTGTATATATACTACAGAGGACAATATACTGTATATACACTACAGAGGACAGTATACTGTATATATATACTACAGAGGACAGTATACTGTGTATATACTACAGAGGACAGTATACTGTGTATACACTACAGAGGACAGTATACTGTATATATACTACAGAGGACAGTATACTGTATATATACACTACAGAGGACAGTATACTGTATATACACTACAGATGACAGTATACTGTATATATACTACAGAGGACAGTATACTGTATATATACACTACAGAGGACAGTATACTGTATATACACTACAGATGACAGTATACTGTATATATACTACAGAGGACAGTATACTGTGTATATATACTACAGAGGACAGTATACTGTATATATACTACAGAGGACAGTAAACTGTATATACACTACAGAGGACAGTATACTGTATATATACTACAGAGGGCAGTATACTGTATATATGCTACAGAGGACAGTATACTGTATATATATATATATATATACACTACAGAGGACAGTATACTGTATATATACACTACAGAGGACAGTATACTGTATATATACTACAGAGGACAGTATACTGTATATATACTACAGAGGACAGTATACTGTATATATACTACAGAGGACAGTATACTGTATATACACTACAGAGAACAGTATACTGTATATACACTACAGAGGACAGTATACTGTATATATATATACTACAGAGGACAGTATACTGTATATATACTACAGAGGACAGTATACTATATATATATACTACAGAGGACAGTATACTATATATATACTACAGAGGACAGTATACTGTATATATAACTACAGAGGACAGTATACTGTATATACACTACAGAGGACAGTATGCTGTATATATATATACTACAGAGGACAGTATACTGTATATATACTACAGAGGACAGTATACTATATATATATACTACAGAGGACAGTATACTATATATATACTACAGAGGACAGTATACTGTATATATAACTACAGAGGACAGTATACTGTGTATATATACTACAGAGGACAGTATACTGTATATATAACTACAGAGGACAGTATACTGTGTATATATACTATAATACTACAGAGGACAGTATACTGTATATATATACTACAGAGGACAGTATACTGTATATATACTACAGAGGACAGTATACTGTATATACACTACAGAGGACAGTGTACTGTATATATACTACAGAGGACAGTATAATGTATATATAATACTACAGAGGACAGTATACTGTATATATATACTACAGAGGACAGTATACTGTATATATACACTACAGAGGACAGTGTACTGTATATATACTACAGAGGACAGTATAATGTATATATAATACTACAGAGGACAGTATACTGTATATATATACTACAGAGGACAGTATACTGTATATATATACTACAGAGGACAGTATACTGTATATATACTACAGAGGACAGTATACTGTATATATACACTACAGAGGACAGTATACTGTATATATACACTACAGAGGACAGTGTACTGTATATATACTACAGAGGACAATATACTGTATATACACTACAGAGGACAGTATACTGTATATATATACTACAGAGGACAGTATACTGTGTATATACTACAGAGGACAGTATACTGTGTATACACTACAGAGGACAGTATACTGTATATATACTACAGAGGACAGTATACTGTATATATACACTACAGAGGACAGTATACTGTATATACACTACAGATGACAGTATGCGTTAATTTCTTAACGTTAATTTGTTTTCCCTTAGTCCTAACAGCAGCACATGTGGGGGGTTTATCCGCCCCAGTGAAACTGGTAGGACAGACGGAATATTTAATGAAGTAAAGTAATCAAATGAATCCACGCCCCCACTACCTCACTATAAGAGGCCAAACCCCCCATACATCAGTGTGTCATAACAAGAAACTCTCAAAAAACAAAGGGAGGGATATTTGTGTGCTGCTGTTAGGACTAAGGGAAAACAAATTAACGTTAAGAAATTAACGCTTCCCTTACGTCCTAACCAGCAGCACATGTGGGGACTTAGCAAGAAGTTAGCCTAAAGGGTAGGGACTTCAATGCTGAATGGAACTCAAAACAGACCGCCCAAAGGCAGTGTCTTCTGAACCCCTGAGGTTGAGTCTATAATGGCTCACAAAGGTAGAATGTGAGCATCAGGAGGCCGCGGAACAAATCTGTTCCAGTGGAATAAGAGACCTTTCGGCCCAACTAGTAGAGACTGCTCGGGTGGAGTGAGCAGTGACAAAGGCAGGAGGAGGTCTATTCTGGGAAGCGAAAGATTCTCTGATGGCCTCTCTGATCCATCTACTTAGAGTAGGCTTAGAGGCCTTCTTCCCTTTATTCCTGCCAAAGAACGGGATAAGAAGATTCTCTGACCTTCTGAACTCCTGGGATCTCTCAATGTAGATTCTCAAACATCTGGCCACATCCAGAGTATGGAGGGAACTTTCTTCTGCAGAGGAAGAAGAGGAACATAACACAGGCAAAGACACAACTTGATTAATGTTGTGCACAGAGGGCACCTTAGGCAAAAAGGTGGGTAAAAAACGTAAGAGGACTTTGTCCGGTAAAAATAAAGTGTATGGCTCATACGCCGAAAAAGCCTGAAGCTCTGAAATGCGTTTGACTGAAGTTACGGCCAACAAAAAGGTTACCTTCCAGGATAAAAACTTAAAGTCCACTTCCTCCAAGGGTTCAAAGGGGGGACCACTCAACCCTTTAAGCACCACTGAGAGATCCCACTGCGGTATAGGTCTTGAAATGCTAGGCTTAAGACGTACGGCTCCTTTAAGGAACCTCTTAAATCAGAGGGTCTTGATGTAAAGATCTGCCAAAGGCGGCTGACAGAGCAGAGATCTGTACCTTAAGTGTAGAAGGGCTGAGGCCCTTATCTAGTCCATCCTGCATGAACTGGAGAATAGCAGATACTGGAGGATCCTGAGATGGTACTTGATGAGATGCACACCATAGAAGAAAAATGCGCTTTACCCTGGCGTAGGCCTTGATAGTCGCAGGAGCTCTGGAATGAGACATCGTTCTTAAGACCGCTGCTGATAGCCCTTCAGGCTCTAGAAGGGACTCATCAATCTCCAGGCTGTCAGATTGAGTCTGGATGGATCCAGGCAGAGCTGAGTGCCCCGGGACACCAGGTTCTGCATTGGGGGAAGCTTCCAATATTGCCCTCGGCTCATCTGCATGAGCAGGGTAAACCAAGACCTCCTGGGCCAGAATGGAATCACGGCTATTACTGAGGCTTGGTCCTGCCGAATCTTCATCAATACCCTGGGTATCATGGCGATGGGAGGAAAGATGTAGGCCAGCCTGAACTCCCATGGAATTGACAGAGCATCTACTGCCAAGGGATTGTCCTCCCGATACAGGGAACAGAACGTTTCCACTTTGGCATTGAATCTTGTCGCCATGAGATCTATGTCTGGGCGACCCCACCGGAGAGTGATCTGATAAAAGATCTCCTGGTTCAGAGACATTTCTCCCAGAGCTGGGACTCCTCTGCTGAGCTGGTCCGCAACCACATTCAGGGACCCCCGAATGTGGACTGCTGAAAGGTGGGAAAGATTCTGCTCTGCCCAAGACAGAATTAGACCTACTTCTGAGAGTAGACTCTGAGACCTGGTGCCTCCCTGTTTGTTGATGTAGGATACCGCAGTAGAATTGTCCGAGCGAACCCTTACAGCCTTGTTTCTGATAAGGGGGGAAAAATGAAAGAGAGCCATCCGGATTGCTCTGAGTTCTCTCAGATTGGATGACATCAAACGCTCTTGAGGGCTCCAGGATCCTTGAACTTGAAGTTCCTCTAGATGGGCACCCCAGCCTAGAAGGGATGCATCTGTCGTCAACAGGATCCAACAAGGTTGGATCAAGGACCTCCCATCTTTGACCTGTTTCCACCACTTCAGTGAGCGGCGAGCTTGAGATGACAGGGAGCACTTTGTCTCTAGCCCTCTGGGAGTTCGATCCCATAGACTCAGAACTTCCGCTTGAAGAGGGCGAATATGCCACAAGGCCCAAGGAACCGCATCCACGGCTGCTGACATTAGGCCTAACATCCTCATCAATACTCTGATAGTTACCCGGAGGGGAACCATGAGTTGATCTGCAGTCTTGGAAATGCGTAACTTCCTTTCCGGAGAAAGGTAGAGCGTCATGTTGGCAGAATCTATTATGAACCCTAGAAACCTCCTGGTGGTGGAGGGAGAAATCTCTGACTTCTGCCAATTGATAATCCAGCCCAAGCGCTGGAGGAAGGACTGAGCCTGCAGCAGATGAAGATGAAGCGTCTCTACCGAGTGGGCTTTTAGAAGCCAATCGTCCAGATATGGAATGATCTCCAGGCCTCTCAATCTGAGGGGAGCTACTACAGCTATTACCACTTTGGTGAAGATGTAGGGCGCGGTTGTGATGCCGAAGGGAAGCGCGGCAAACTGAAAATGTTTCACCGTCCCCCTGAGACTCACTGCCACTCGTAGATACTTCCTGTGGGCCTGGCACACAGGGATATGGAGATAGGCATCCCTTAGATCCAGTGTAACCATCAGGTCCCCTGGGTTCAGGATGCTGATTACCGATTTGATGGTTTCCATCCGGAACCGCCTTTCCTTTATGAATCGGTTGAGGTAGCGGAGATCTATGATCATGCGCCAACCTCCTGTGGCTTTGGGAACAAGGAAAACTGGCGAATAAACGCCGGATCCAATCTCTTCTGGAGGAACCTCCTCCAAGGCCCCTTTCCGCCTGTATTCCAGTATAGACTCCTCCAACACCGCTTGCTTTTCGCGCGGAAGTAATCTTGTCAAAACAAATTTTTCTGGGGGAACAGATAAAAATTCTATCCTGTACCCTGTCCTTATTATATTCAGGACCCAGGGATCTGGAACAAACTCTGTCCAGGTATTTAGAAAAAAAGTTAGACGGCCTCCGACTGGGAGGTCTGAAAGAATAGGAGTCAAATTTATGACTGGATCTGACGGAAGGGGAGGGCCGTCACTGGTCGGCTTTATTGTTTTTGTTCCCACCGGAACGATATGATCCTCCCCTTCTGGACCCACGGCCTCGCTGAGGCCTGGATTGGCCCTGAAAGGGTCTGGACCCTCTACCCTGCCTACCCCTACCCCTAGGGGTTTGAGGGAGGCATTTACCTTTTTTATTGGCAAGACCCTCCATAATGCGGTCTAGTTCAGCCCCAAAAAGCCTTCCTGGCTCGTAAGGGAGGCTGCATAAATTATACTTGGAGGCATTATCTGCCACCCAAGGTTTTAGCCATAGTGGTCTCCTACCCGCTGAAGAGAGGGCCATAGCCTTAGAGGCTAATTTTAACTGCTGTGGGCCGGAGTCACACAGAAATTCCACGGCCAGTAGAATGGACTTAAACTGCGCCAGGATGTCATCACGGGATATGCCAGAGTCGATATCCGACTGCACCTGTCGGAGGCGTCTTTGGAGGAAGACGGCTACCTCCGTAGAGGATATAGCCACAGATGCAGCAGCAGCAGCGGTGGAGTAAGACCTTCTCAAGGTGCATTCTACCCGCCTGTCCATCGGGTCCTGTAAGTTGGAGCCGTCATCAGCCGGGACCAGAGTCCTCTTAGGCAATTTTGCAATTGCCAAATCAACTTTGGGCACAGTGCCCCACTGGTCTAATTGGGATGTCACAATCGGGTACATGGATTTGAAGCGCTTTGAGATGACCGGCGCTTTCTCAGGATGCTTCCATTCTAGCTTCATTAACCGAGACAGAGTCTCGTCCACTTTGAAGGCCCTTGGCCCCC